>NC_092434.1:9064424-9364424 GCF_036169615.1 Heliangelus exortis
ACGGAAAGGGTGCAGCACTTAAGAAATTAACTTTCATTCTTCCTGCATGAGATTTTAAAAAGTAATTTATAGTAACCACATCTCCACAAAAATAAAGGTACCAGTTCCAGAAACAGCCTACTGATAAATCCCATAAAACAGCAACAACAAATAAGCCACGTGTCAGATTCCTTGCCTGAACCCCCACCAGTTTCAAGGGCTCTTTAGAGATCAGACTGCTGAATCTGACCCAGAAGGAAAGTCTTGTGCATACAAATGGGATCCTACATGTAGGTACCTAGAGATACATCTGCAGAAAAATAAACAGAATGGGTTTGGTTTACAGTACCAGTAGCTGTGATGAGAGCAAAGCTGTTTCAAGGTATTATTTTGTCAGTGTGATAGTATTAGCAGTCAGTTGACAAATTCTTAATTAGCCACTATTAGAATAATTTTCAGGATTCTTTTTTCATCTTGCTCTTCAGACTATTGTAGCTCAAAACAGAATAGCTTTGTCTTCCTCTGTGTATTTGCCTGCCCTGTCTAAAGTAACAATTACACTGAGTCATCTCTACTGTATGTTCACAGAACAAATGTTTAGAAAATGAGAATCATGGTGCTCTCAACAAAATAGCAGAAAGTTGTCTACACTTAGGAAAAATAGAAGAAAAGGTTAAGGTAAGCAGTATTTATAAACTAAATATTATGTTAAATGTTTTGGTTTTTTAATGAGAAAAATTGGTAGTTAATCTGCACCAGTGTTTTCACTGATCCACAAGAAGAACATGAAGAAGCCAATTTTTTGCTGTTAAATCTACTTCTTTAATTCTGTGCCATTTTATCATTTAACCTGAGCTTGTACATAATGTCTTTTATCGTGGGGGAGCCATTCATCTTCATGCAACTCTATTTCATGGCAGCAAAAGGGACAGCTAATGCAGGGAAACCCATCTCCTGTATGAAGTATCTTAGTCAAAGATTTAGCTCAAATTTTGTGAGGACAGACCAAGATTTTAGGCTTATGACTGTGAAAATTGAATTACAGTAGATCTCTGGTAACAGATTCTGTGCTCCAGTTCATCATTGGGCACCTCTTCCTCTCCTTCAGTGCAGGAGTAATTCATGTTTAAATTCCATACACTGTCAAAAAGAAGCCAGATGGCAGCAAGTTGTTTCATGGATTCTGAATCTCTTATTTGATGACAATTTTGTCAATGATAAGGTTTTAGTAGAAACAATCTTTATACTGGGCACCCCGAGCATCTCCCACTGTAACTCCATTTCTATTCATGAAACTTTACCAGACAGGCTGGCTTTCATTTTTTACCCTCTTGCTATAATTGCACTTTGAGCACAAAATTGCTCCTTGTGAAGACAGTATTTGAGGTGTGGCCTCACCAGTGTCTATACAGGAGACATTTCAACTTTTGTCAGTTTTACTTTATATGTGCAAAATAGGAAGTTCTGTTTACCTAATGCTAAGATTATTTTTTGTTTGTCAAAGTAATGTACAAACACAACTCCCATACTTTTGGACACAGTTTTATCTCCTGTATAAACAGCTTATTTGCTTAATTAATTTATTTTTTCCAACTGTTTATGTGCCACTATCAGTCTGCAAATAAGGAATCTTAGTTACTGTGGCACATATCACAGCTGCACCTGACATTTTTTTCATTTTGTTGGCTTTTGCACTTAAGCTTCTACATTTTATCTATATCCTTTTCACAGACTGAACAGTGGTTTTAAGAAACAGAAACAAACCAGGTATCTACTGTTTGTGAGGAAATACTTTTTCTGTTAATACCACAATACTGTCAGACAAGACATTCTTTCATTAAAACTTCTGACTATATAAGGCTGTCACTCTTAATCTGTCATATCCAGTTTTACTTGCAAAGTTACAGTTATTAACATTGTCCTTGTCTGCTTAAAAAGGGCCCTCATCCTCCCCCAGTATGACTTAAGTAGCTCTGAACACAACTATAATCTTAATTACCAGGTGACAACTGGTAATGTTCCATAGCACCCAGTAAAAATTTAATCAGGGTTCTCACTATTATGGGAGTGGGGCTAATCTGTCAGGATCAGAATTATAACACCTTTTATAGAGATAGACAATTTTCATCAGATGGGACTTTGACTTTATAGAGACAGTCAGACAATTTTCATCAGATGGAACTTTGGTCTCTTTTGGAATTTTACTGGTGAAGGATAGGAGGGTTCTTCCAAAAGGCATACTCAAACTTTCTGCTTTTGTTCAGATGAAGATAAAAACCTTAGACTTCACACCTTAGATAAAACTTCATGTTAGCAAGACATAAATAATAGTGTTTTCAGAATTTCACTAAATAGTGTGCAGTTTTATTAAAGAAGGTGCTTCCAACTCTGTTCTACAGCCTGCATCAGAGATTGCATTCTGCAGATACTGTAACAGTTGAAGCATTCTATTTTTAATCTTAAAAAAAAAAAAAAAAAATATCGGGTAGTACCTGTTTTTTTCATCCAGAGCAGCAGCATGTAGAAATGTGTAACACAAGCCTTATTTTTTTCAGTTTCACATGTGCCTACATAATTTAATGGGGAAGTTCAGAAGTTTATACAAACATTGTTTCTTGGTTTTGAGATCAGACCAACGTATTTGGTTATTACCGATATTTCTTTTGGTGGCAGTGAGCTGTCCTTATTTCTCCTATAATTGTTTTTTTCCTATTATCTTTACCCCTCACAGGGGTATAAAAGGAAAGCAGCTGGGAAGCTTGGCAGTATCAGTCACAAAATGATTGAGCAAGAGAAAGAATTTGCTGGGAAGACTGCTCAGTACCAGCAAGAAATAAAGCAGCTCCAGCATCTGCTGCAAGACAAGCAGGAAACCCTGGATGAAGTGCTGGAGCAGAAAAGGTCAGTCAGTCCTGGCAGAGCAACCCAGGGAGATCTGAGGGGTGAAAGGGGTGGGGGGCAGCAACTGCACAGAGCTGCAAACTCTTGTTTTGATCAGAGCCTCACATGGGGTATTCTGTCTCTCTTTTCTCCCTTCTGTTTTGGCTATTCTGAAAGTACTGAAATGGTCCTCTGAATTCCATCCCTCCCAGCTCCAAAAAAGACCTTTTGAAAGAGGAATTTGTTCTGGATGACTATTCTTAAGATTTCTTAAGAAGAGTATCAATCTGACCCTAGTCTTCCGTGATTTGATTATAAATCATCAAGATACAGTTTAATTATTGAATGGCATCTTCTACCAATGGCTGAATACTTCCTTCTCCACATCTCTCAACAGTTTTCAGAATAATGAAAAGTTAAAGCAACTTAGTAAATATGCAGGCGATGGTTTCCCTTCTGGATTCACCTTACTGGTCTGTTAATGAGTGATACGGATTGGCTACATGCAGAATAAAACAATGAAAATATAATCTAACTGATTTATAGAGGGTTATGTCTGTCAGTGTTTAAATACCCTTTTAATATAGTCATTTAGAGGTACTTACAGCAAAAAAATTTTACAGCTGAAGACAGGTAACTGAACACTCACTTTGCAAGTCATCTCTGCCATTGTGAAATAAGAGATTTAGAGATAGTAGAAAAAAAGGGCTTGGTATCAACCTACACAGTTTCTCTCAATTAGACAATACTATGGTGTGACTAGCTGGGAATTGTACAATAAACATCCCACTAGTATCTAACATTTGCATGAGATAACTGTTCCAGGAAACAGTTATTTAGGATTTTTAACTGAGTGCTTTCCATACCTCTGGGCTCACGTTACAATTTTTATAGTAGAGAAGAGCTAGTTAAGTACAGGGGTTTTTTTTCAAATGCAGGACAAAACATGGCTCAGAGTTCCATAATATGAATCATTCAAAATTTACTTTTTAGCTCCAAATTAGGTAAATGACATGACACCACACAGTTGTGTCCAGTAATTAATTACAGTTTCCATACAGAACTTATACTAAATAATCTTTCCCTCTTCAGTCAGAATTGACTCCTTTTTCCTTCAGTAAGCACACAAAATTAGTGCCAGGAAAGCACCAAACATTCACATTTATTCCCAGTAGCCTTGTTTATAGGTTGAATTTATAGTCAAGAACACAGTGTAGCTGATAATCTTTCAATTCAAAATACCTGCAGAAATATTTGCACATACAATATATATATCTGTTATGTTTTAGATTATTTAATTTCAGTGTTTAGGTAATGAAACTCAAAGCAGCATGCCACATTTTAAGCAGGAAAGCAAATTTAATTTAAAATTCAGATGATGGTATGCTGACTATTTGGATAGCTGATTTTGTGTTTTATTAATGTTACAATTTCTCTTCAGGAAGAGTACAAACCAAATTAAGCAATTTTTAAAGCACTGACCAGAGTCTGTCTAATCAAAAACACTGTAAATAGGTGAAGACAGAAAACTTTCTCACAGAATTGCTTTTGCTCTTGGATTTAGTTTTACAATAGTGGAGCTGGGAAATCATGCCAGGTCTGACTCAGCTATTGCCAAGAAATTCTTTATCATAGAAGTTCACTATCTCTATTGCTGCTGGCAAGTTTTCTTGGAAAACAAGGACAGATAACGCCAAAGGTCTGGAAACAGCACAGTCCTGTCAGCAAACCACTGCAGACATCAACAGTCCCATTTTGTTACCCTGAACAGGACTACAGGAATCCTGAGGGACAGGTCAGGACTCTCTTACCATGGCACACTGTGCAGTATCAGGGCCCCCAGAAGCAGTTCCTGCAGTAATGTTTGGTCAGACATTTGCACAGTAGCCAGTTAGCTGCTTCCTCAGTTTTGTTCACTCTGCTTTTTAAGCAGTCTGCCTCCAAACTAACTTAAAACATAACAAAAGGTGACTCCTTTGAAATTTTCTTCCCTCCTCCAACATCTTCCACCTGATGACAGAACCAGGGTCTGTACTACTTACCCACTGCATCCAAGGGAACAGAATTTTTAGCATGAATAGTTCTTTCAATCAATAAAGGCTCTTAAAGCTTGAAAAAATGTGCAAATTTTACCTTCCTAGAAGCTGTTCTGCAGAGCCTTCTCAATAATGACAGCCTTTGCTAGAGAATATTGGACATTAATAGCAACCTTTTGCCTAAATCAACTGATAAGAAAGTAGTATTATTTTCTGATCTTTAGAATAATCATAATGATACCTGTATTGTTTACAGACTTATCTCATGAGATAAGTCTCATGATAAGAGATAAGAAGAGTAGTACTTCGAGGTATATTTAGCTGCTGTACTTTGGATGTTAACTGCAGGTTTGAAAGCTTTAGTAATGAATGTGCCTAAGTCTGTCCTCAGAAGGCATGCACAGGCAATGGAGAGGGAGCTCTCTTACCTGTGTTGTTACAATGCTTTTTGCCTAAATACATCTGAAAACAGGACATACACCATGGAGCATCCTGGATGTCACCTGAAAAACAGCTGAACTACATTCTGCCACACTGAAAAGAGTTGCTTATGGCAGCAGTGTATGTACTGTGTGCCCAGCCAGGGGCATCTGCAGTGTGCTTCCTTGACAAAAACAACCTTTGACTGCTCCTGCCAAAGCAGTCGGTGAGCACTTTCAGATGCTGCATCTCTGCTCTGTTTAAAAAACAATCCTGCAAGTGGAGTTCAGATACACCCTTACCTCTAAAGGCATCTATTTTCTTGCTACTGAAATAATTTTAACCATGTGGGTACTTTAACACCTAATGTTTTTTCTAAACTGTTTTTTCTAAAACAGATGCAGCTGACACTGAAATGAACATATGAACAGAAAATGAGCACCCCATTTGTCAGTTGTACTGACAGCATTAAACTGCAGTTCAAACCTCAGTGTTCTTTAGTTTCTTCTTCAAGATTTCTCTGGCTCCACTTCATACAAGTGTTAACAATGAAATGACTTTATAAGTCTTTGTTTTAGAACACAGGAGATAAAATACAGGCTTGGTAATATTCTGCTCTACAGTAAGGATAAACTGGATTACCATCTTGTGTATTTATAGCAGAACACAGAGTGCTGTGTGCACTGCATGCAGACTCCAGAGTGAAGGAACTCCAGACACAGAACAGGAACTTGTCCCTAGCAAGACACAGAAGTTCATTTAAAAAAAACAAAACAAGATGCTGAAAATACAAAGGTCAAACAATGGCTGAAACTCATAATGGTTTGTTGGGCAAGTTCAATCATGTAAAGTTGCATCATAATAATAATATTATGTGCCTCATAAACCCCAAAATGAATGCTGAGAATAACAATAATTGCCTTTGTAAAACATTCTGAAGCATATACTGAGTAACTGGCAGGATCAGACATTCTTACTGCTGGCTCAAGGAGAAATATACTTTGAAAGAACAAAGTCATCTACGCTTGGTTTTATCAAAAAGGAGAAAAGTGTTTTTAAAATTAGTATTTTACCTTTTTTTCTAGGAAAGTGGAAGGGGAAATTGAAATAATTTGGGAATCCACAACCAAAGAAAACAGGAGATTGAGAGAAGCCCTACATAAATCCCAGGGGAAGAACCATGTGTGGAGTACTGCCACAGTTCATGAGCCACACTTGGATGAAATCTCTCCTAAGGACCTTATTTATGGGTGTGATTTTAGCTACTGTGATGTGAAATCTTCATCCCCTACTAAAAATGAAATTCAACAAGAATCTCAGTGATAATACAGATGCATCACACATCTCATCCAGGAAGGAGACCTCAGTGCCTGAATTTGACTTTTTCAACAACACAAGATGTAATAGAAGACTTATCCTCTTCAAAATTACTGTATATTTTAGTGTTGAAGTGACAACAGCAGAATTGTCCAGCTGTGCAAGTCTAACCTAACATATAACTTTGTTTTTTGAAGAAAATGCTTTTCCTTAAGACAAAAATATGTTACAGCTGTAAATTAATGTAAGAAGACAAACATCCAGTTAACAATATAGTGAACTGGTAAGTGGTGTTCTAGCACAGACACACACGTTGCCACAAAACAAGTTACCAGCAAGAGAGAATACCTCCAATATGATAAATAATGTATTTTTTACTATATTCTATTATGTATGTTTTAATTAAAAGGTTGTATTCTAAATCACCAAATAAAATATAGACGAATTGTGATCAAAGGATTATGATCAGAGGATACAGCTCTCCTCCAGATGGTCTCATTCATCCCTCCTCAGATTCAGTAGGTTCAGAAGCCACCTGGTTTTTTTCCCCCCTGAAGCAGTGCCAGCCTTCATATTATGACAATGTGTAATTATAATTAGTTTTCATAATTGCTGACTTCTCAGAGTATTGTATATCAGTGTTAGAGTATGTATTGGTATGAAGTGACTTTATTTTGGATTTCCATATAACTTACTAGATCAGCTTTTTGCTTTTACTTAATTTCTGTAACAAAACCTAAGTGGTACCAGAAAACTGAAAGAAAAAAACCTGTAACAACTGTAGCTGCTTAATAGCAGAAATAATGAAGAACCTCACAGGCTTTGTTCAAAGTTAAAGAGTAGAAAATCAGGTTAGACACCAAAAAGAATACATTCTGTTTCCTACTTTCCTGAGGCATTTTCCTGCAGGGTAAGGCCATGAGGGCTCAGCAGAAGGGGGTTACTGAGGTGACAGTGGGGACAGCACCTCCTATCAGGACTCAGGACTTTTTTTTTTTGGCATACCAAAAGATCCTGTGAAAAGACACTTTAAATAGCTATGTACACATCACCCGTTTACACCCGTTTACAGATTCTTGGACAGCAAAATCTTGATAACTGTTTCAGATTAACAAATACAAACACATTTTCAAGGGTGTCAAATGCTGTACGAACAAAATTAATGATTAGACAAGTGCTTCTCTACAACTCCTCCTGACAGGAAACTAAGTTTTGCTTTCTGCCTTACAAACAGGTAAAAGAATTGGTTTTCCCTTAAATCTCTTTTAGATGAAAGATAAATGTTAGACTCCAGATGACTACAACTTCCATTTGTTTTCAGTATATGTCTATGTATGAAAAGTCTGGGAAATAACATTTATTGAAGATCATCTGTTTTAGGGCTAGAAAAACCAGTAAACACAGCCACTACACATATAACATTATTTTGAAAAAAATTAAATATTACTGATTTAAATGCCAAGTTAAAAAAACAAACACACACACACACAAAAAAAAAATCACACTGCAATTACTAACAAAACATAATTTTAAATTAAGATTGCCTAGCAAGCAATACCACTATTTAAAATAACCAAACAAAAATAAAAATCCAATGTCTCAAAAACTAACCTGAATAATGTAAAGAGCTTAAAGGATAATCACCGTCACTTCTATCCATTACAGCAGTTAAAAGTAAAGTCAAAATAATTTTCTTGAACACTAAAAAAACACCTAAAGGAGCCACTAGAAACCAAACCAGTTTTGTCAGAGAGCAACACTTACTATAGGTTCTTTGGAGAAGCAGATACTGTAGGTATCTTTAGAGAGAGATTCTGGGAAAAAGAAGTTACAAATTTCTTCTCTAACCAGTGTGTGAAAATTAAGGGAGAAAGAAAACTTGTAATCATTCTTCACTTTTCTGTTAACACAAAGAAGAGAAATAAATTACTTCAAGTAACCTTTGAACTGAGCCACACTGAAATGAAGTTCATGGAAGGAAACAGCATTGGGAAAAAGTACCAAAGGCACAATCTGAGCTATAGACCAGCTGCCTTAAGGGATTCAAAATCCTGAAGCTGTCAGAGGCTGCAGAGCTGCTGTCAACACCACTGCAGAATTTGTTACCTAAACACTGATGAACTACTACATTCCTTGCAGACATTCCATGGATACTTTAAACCTTTGAAGCCTGCACCTGTAGCATTCAAAGAGACAAACAAAAATACATTTTTCTCTCTCCAGCTGGCATAATTTGCATACAAATAACTGCACATACTAAAGCGCACACTGAAAATCCTGCTTGAGGTTCCCAAGCTTAGACTCAGAGACTTCAGGATGTTTTTCACACCCAGTAACTTAGGAACCACAAAAACTTTTTATGATTCAAACTACTGTGTCCGGGTATCTATTGCATACTCTGCACTTAAGTTGCTGTGTCAGTATCAGGGAGATTCTAACACTCAGCACACATGAGGAATGCCCTAATGCTCTGTGAAATGAGGGTCATTCTTTTTCTAATTTCTCACCTATTAGAAAAAGCCCCATTTTTTTTCCCTTCCTCTATTTTTAAGCCAGAAAGATGCTATCTTTCTAGCAAGAACATTGCTCTTAACAGCTCAGAAAACAGCCTCTTCAGATTTTTCCACCATGAAAAATTAATGCAGCTGCACTAGCACATAGCATCAGGAGTTCTAAGTGCTTTTCCTCTGAGACTGCAAATCCTTGGCTGGCCAGGCACAGCTCTTCCATTTAGGAGAGCTCTGAGCACTCATCCTACTCTGCAAATTAATGGAACTACATATGGAAAAGACTCTCAGTGTCAATCAGCTTGAATCTAAAAAAGCAGATGCACTTTTATGGCTTCCTTACCTTTTAAACTGGGATTTCTCAGCAAGCAGTTTCTTGAGATTTTTTTTTTTAGCTCTGAATTTTTGTCCTGCATTAAACTGTTTTCCATATTAAATGGTTTTGGTAAATTTAAACCAAGACTTCAAAGGTAGATAGCACAGAGCACCATCATCACCTCTGTGGAATGCTGCAGTATTTGCCCCTTTCTTCCTCCGTTAGAAATGGGCACATTAAAAATGCAGTCTTCCAAACCAATGTTATCTGATAATCCTTCTTTGATGAAACACCAGTGGAATGCAACCTGAATTTTGGACTCAAGGAGATCCAAGGGAGGTGCTTATTCCTCAAGCAGAAAAAGGAGCGGGCTGTGTGTTAGGGGAATCACTAATTCTGATCAGGCTCTGAAACACTTAAAAACTTTTGCTCCTGAAAGCTCTGAAAAAAAAACCTTAATTCATTGTAGTGAAGCTTGTTTTGTTCATTCCTTTAGAATATCTGTGGAGATTCCTTGATTTTTCTGTCATCTTTTGGACTAATGACATATCAACCATTTACAAGTTTATGAAGAGTCTCTTAACAGCTGTCCTCATTAAACAAAATACAAAAAATTGTCATACTGAAAAATGTCCACTATTCAGGCAGCTCTAATGCAAAACCTTTGGCAAATGTAAGGATCTTTTCTACAGCCTTATTTGTCACAGGAGCAAAACCAACTGCACTGTAACCAAGAACTAAGCAGGGGGGAAGATGCAGGTTTTTAAAAACCATACAGGCATTGATGACTACAGTCACATAACCTCTCCTATTGACTCCACAAGATGCAAAGGTCTTGCTATGCAACAGCATCACCCAGTATTGACACAGATACTAAAAAGACTGATTCCATATATTCAACTTGGAGCGTGTCTGTGCCTGCAATTACTCAGGGAAAAAAAAAAAAAGTTAAACTGCATTTAAGGATAACAGTAGTGAGAAAACTTCTTACAGCCTATCTTTTAATGATAGGACTCAAAGAGCAAGTGCAAATAAACAAACTGGTTCTCTGATTAAAATTAAGTAACTTGTTAAGTAGCAAGGTTAGAATGGAAAGTACCTCTGCTGAGATACTGCTAAGCTACAAGTAAAATCCCCAAGCTAGAATAATCCTTATATTTCCTAAATTATTGGTCAAAGCAGAATTTGCACATTACTTCAAGCAGTAAATACCAACCCTAACAAACATTAACCTTTATTATTAGTGACTAATGATAATAAAAGGTGTATTTATATCCTGTGCCCTGGTTATTTCCCAAATAAAAGTTGAAAATTACTTTTGTACAATTTAATTGGTACATAGCATTTAAAAAGGTCCAAACTACACTGCTTAGACAGGACCAGCCCACAGAATGTTTGCAGCCTCTTGGAATTTGAACTCCTTGATCTCTCCATCTGTGTATATATTTGAGAAGGAAGGAATCTTTTCCTAAGGCTGTAAAATGACATTTCCCTCATCCATGAAGAAAACAACAGAATCCTTTAACTCAATGTTTATTTTTTCCTTAAGTAGTTGAGGAAAAGAAGGATTGCTGGTAAAATCTCAAATCCTTTAACAAGTTTATAGCATCCCAAGAAGATTAACCCCTAAAAGACAACTAGCCAATAAATGAAGGTACTTGTACATTTTTATAAGGAAACACAGGCCAGTTAAGGTCAAGTCACAGGCAGAGATGGGAACTCTTCATATACACATTCCAGGCTGACTACAGGCACTGTCTGCTTAGGCAAAAATTCAAACATTTTCAGTGTTGCTTTTATTGTATATGAAGAAATTAAAGAAATACAGATGTAATGAGGAAAGGAAAGACACTTAAAAACAACATGAGATGTGGTAGAACATACATCCACACAAAAATTTCTAAGGTAACCTACGCTGAACAAAAAAACTTCGAAAGCAAAATTTTACTTAACCTGGAATTAAAGTTGACATATTCCATTATCTTTTCCACTGAATTATATGTGTTCCCCCCTTCCTCCTCTCCCCCCCCCCCCCCCTTTTTTTTTTTTTTCTGTTCTGGAAATTCCAGCATAGAGATGATGTGAAATACAGATCTACTTCATTTTGAGGGACAAAGCCCAGTTAAAAAGATTCCTCCACTTCTTTTTTCTCTAGACATGAGCTATTCCACTACTCTATGTGGCATTTCAGCAAAAACACAGGAATTTCAAGATTATAAAACTTATTTTAAAAATTATCTACAGAGAATATAGAACTACCTTACATAATATCTGATACCAAACCAGGCATCTGCAATTGATAGATAAAAAAGTAGTTTATTTAATCCTACACCACAATTACCATGGTAATTTAAAGTCCTTGTAAAAGACACATGAAAAGAGTAAGTTTTTGATACTTGGCATTTCATATACTTGTAGTTAGAGTACAGTTTTAACACTATTCTCTTTATCTGTAGGAAAAAAAATCCACTTTTGTCCAACCATCGTTCAAGTGGTTATTTTTTAACAAGTTAATTAAGATGGAAGAACTTCTCTTGAAGCTTAGCCATGCTTCTCTGAGAACTAAGCAACAAAGAGAGGAAAAAGTAAGACTGAGTGGAAAAAATACAATTCTGGTTTTGTCCTCAGTACTTACATTGCTCTGCGATCTCTGTCTTGGAGAAAAATATTCATAGCACAGTCTGGCTCAGCCATCAGAAAACATGGCAAATATAAACACACAGCAATGTTTCACATTTTCTTAAGAGTTCATTTTCAGTCATACTTCACATCAGCATTACACAAGACAGCAATTCCTGTCAATTAAGCCTGCAGGGTTAAACAGAAGATTAAAAAGAACAACTGTACCAAGAAACAGTTTTGCTGACACTCAGGTCCAGAATTTTGTCTGAATTCCAATCCTGTACTACTATTGTTCACGAGGCATTACCCTAATAAGAAACACATAAATACCACTACATCTTTTGGAGTAGATGGTTCTTGAAAAAATGAAGCTGAAGTTAGATCAGGTTTATCAGGATTTGCTGGTTTAGATGTCTTAACAGGAAAGGAGCTGTACAAATCCATTGCCAAAAACAATAAAATGAAACCTGATTAAGGGTTGTTTTGCAAGTGTTTTAGGGATGCCTGGCTGGAATGAAGGAAACTACCTGATCTCATGATTCAGACTAACAGTCAGTTTTCCCTGGAAATACAACTGCACAGAAATAATGAATGGCATTTGTCTTTAAGGCAGGAGTTTTAAACATTTACAAAAAAGAAAAATTAATTGGAACAGCAAGTGAAGTGAGCACAAGCTGTTCTCTCAGTTGCCTTTAGGTTAGTAAGATTTCTGCTCACAATTTTCTACCTTCTCAAAATAAGCAATTTTTATAGAATGCAGCTAACACCTGGACAGATGTTTTTAATGCACTCATAATCAAACAATTACTTCAAGGTTATCTTTCCAAAGTATTTGCAAATCAGAAATGGCTTGATATAAAATAATAAAAATACAACCTTCAGATTATGATTCACTCTCACTATGTAATTCACTATTTAGGTACTGGACAAACATTCTCAGGAATGAAACAAAAAGGTTTTTTTGTTTTTTAAAGATAAACTAATTGGACTATTGGTTTACCTGTGGTTCCTATCTCAAAGCTTCTTGGCTGAAAATGGGTTTAATGATTACCATTTATAACCTCTGTACTTAAGCTGCTGCTTGCTTCTTCGTGTTCTGGTTTCAGACATGGATTTATCTTGCTGTCTAACTGGCTGCTGAATCTAACGGGAGAGATAAAGAAATACACTGCACAAAGATTCCTTGAGCCTGATTAACACCAAACAAATATAAATAAATAAGGTAAGTGAACGTATGAACTGCTAAAAGACAACGAAAACATTTATAAATACAAGGCTTTAAAGAGAATTTGGGCAGAAAACTGTGAAAAAGTTCAGTGACCCAAGCCCTGCATTCTTCTGTGGGCATTTTTTTATTGTAGGCTTAATCTTAAAAGTTGGATTATTTCTTTTAAAAATCTTTCATTCAAAACATAAACCCAATGTCTTTACACACCAAATGTTTCTGAAGGGGAACAGTACTGAGATAAATGTTACATCAGTTTAAAATGCTACAATTCCTGTAGCCAAAAATTACTGGATTCTAGACAAGTTGCCTAAACATGCAGCATTCCTGAATTACCATCTGCATAACTGCAAAATTATCTTCAGCATTCATATTCTAGTAATTGTACCTGTAAAGCATGAGGAGAAGAGTTCTAACTTAATCTACTTCCAAGGACCAGGACTTTACCTGATCGGCTTCCTTCACTGTCAAGTTGTTTTATCCCAATACTATGGGAAAGCAGGAAAAAAAAGAAAGTCACAAGATAAATTTAAATTTGAAAACAAACCGTTTTGCACTCTTAATTTAAACAGAACAAGAAGTTCAAGACATTCACCCTGAGTCAACATGGAGAGGACTGGGGCCTCTTTTTGAGGCAAAGAGCTGCTAATTAGACAATCAGAGGAGACACCACTTGGTTTAGCAGATACTCTGCACCTCCAAGGAACTGAGAGAAGGCCGGATTTAATGAAGATCAGAAAGGTCTCCTAGATAAGAAAACAAAACAGCTTTGGGGAGAAAGATTAAATCTGCCTGGACCTCCGGAGGAATTCAAAGGAGAGACCAGCTATAAACCCCAGATTGTTCCAGGAAGGAGAGATCCTCTCAACTAAATGTAACCCGAGTCAGAAGATCGAAAGTCATTCACTGCCTGGTAGGTGAGAGGAAAATCCACGTCAAGTCACACGGATGAAGGGAAGTAACTAAAACATCCAGACCAAAACATCCTCGATTTACTCTCCAAGGAGGTAGGTAGATGGAAGTCCTGGGCTTATGAGTGTGTGTGGGTTTGTCTTCTGGCAATATTTAACTACACTATTTCATATGTATCAGCAAAACTCCAGCAGACAGTAATATGCCAGGCTGATGTTTTGGGTTTATTTCCTTAGAGAGTTCAACAAGTAAACCAAATGGGTGAAGAAAGCTTGAGAAGAAGAAAAGGAGAGGACAGTGGAAAAGAGGATGGACAATCCAGCCAGAGCCAAGAACCCCGAACGATGAACCTACAAAAACAGGCAAAACTTTTTCCTCCCCCCTGCTCCTCAGTCCACACGTGTGCAGGGGACTGGCAGAGGGAGGCAGGAGGGGGCTGGGGGTGCTGGTGTCTGGTACCAAAAACTGCAAATGTGTCCCTATTCAGCACAGATGTACTAAATATCCTGATAGTGTGGTTGGCTTCCATTTTAGGAAACTGCTAATTGCCAGTTAAATAATTGGGTACAAACCCAATTTAGAAGTAAGAATATGCGGGCTTTAGATATTTGAACTGTTTTTTATATCTGGTAACTTCAAAGACGATCAAGTAAGACACTTCATAACCTTTACTGTTCCTTTCCATACGTACTGCTCAGAAACTGAAGTGTGTTCTTCAGCTCCCCGATGGGAGTTGTTTGCAGTTACAGCCATATCAGTACAGAAAGACAAGGGAAAATTTGCCTCTTCCATAAAATTACAGATGCTTGGCAAACAGATGTGCCACTTGCTCTCAGGAGGGAGTGAAATTCCTCTTTAAGCTGGAAAAAGATTCTCTATGTGGTTTCAGCTTAGTGCCAAGACTGGCAGGACACTGAAGCTGTAAGACTACCCCTAACCACAGGAAACTTTAAAGAGCCCATGCCGGTGATTTTTTTTTAGCAGGAGATACCTCAGTTTTTAGTAGTTTCACTTAAGATGTAGCTCACTACAAAGCCAGGAGAACATGGTACTGATAGGTGGTGAAAATATCAAGATATTTCTGTGCACAAATACCTGAAGCAAGGAGATGAAAGATGCTGGGGGGGTGGGGGGTGGAGCCCATCCAGGAAAGGAAATGTTTGAAACAGGAAATTCCAAATGCCTCAAGTGCTCATAAAAGAATTTCAGTGTTTAATCAGTGGAAAGGAGATGTACCTGTACAGGGTTACATTGGAGACCCACACAGTCTAAAGAATGGTTTAATAAAGCAAATACAGAGGCAGGGAAACACCAAAAAATTGCACTTTCTGGAAAGAGCAGAAGTACCACATACATACACACACCACAGGGTGTGTACGCATCTTGGGAAGAAAAGATAAACTTCACGTAGCTGAATATATATATATATAAAGGTGGTAAAGACAACTACTCTATTGTGTTATACTAAAAAATAATTATTGAATTATTGGAAATTACCAAAACATCTCCTTTTATTTCAAGGTGGGTCTCATCAGTGGAATCTGCATGATTGTTGGTACAATTATTGGCTCTGGTATCTTTGTTTCTCCAAAAGCACTACTTGCCAATGTTGGAGCTGTAGGTCCCTGTCTAACTGTCTGGGCAGCCTGTGGAATCCTTGCAACATTAGGTAACTGAGTCAACAAGAATCTAAATCTTTGCTTAAAAACTTGTATCTGCAAAGCACATTTTCTATTAATTTTGAAACCAAGTTATAGTTTTTCTTACTTCATCCACTAAGTGTCATAGTGAATACTTTCCTACTGACATCACAAGCAAACTGTGAAGTTTACTGGCGGGAAGATTGGTACTTCTGCTATTTTTCTACTTGTGTAACTGTGTAAATCTCATTTTAATAACTGAAAATTTAGCACTAAGCAAGAGGGAAAAAAAGAGGCATTGTGGCGACTACACAAGCAAACACTAATAATCTTTATGCCAGATGCCAGCTACAGTATTAAACCTACAAGTATCGCTTCAAAGCTGAGCTCAGTAGTCATTTTACTTCAAAATTGTGCAGTTAAGTCTATTTTTTCAAGTTTCCTAAAGGAAAATCAGCTGTTATTTAGAGACTTTAGAGTCTTGGTTTCTTAAAGAGAAAAATAACAAAATCAGAATGTTTGCATTTGCTGAAGTCTTGAACACCAACATTAAGTAAATTCTGGGTAGTTTCAGTATACTTGTTCCAATAGCTCACAAATAATTTTAAGTGTGGTTTTTTTCATACAGAATTAAATGTACATAAACATAACAATAGTAATAATGCATTTTATATATATGTGTACATGTGTGCATATATGTGTATGTATATATATACATATATATACATTTCCTTAATTTTTCTAACTCTGAAAAAGTGATGATCTGTTCTACCAGTCATAGCTTAAGTTAAGAAGTGTATGAACAGAACCAGTAAGAAATGCTCTTTGATTTCAGGGGCTCTTTGTTTTGCTGAGCTTGGTACAATGATCACAAAATCTGGGGGAGAATACCCTTACCTTATGGAGGCATTTGGCCCAGTTCCAGCATTCTTGTTTTCTTGGACAAGCTTACTGGTCACAAAACCCAGTTCCTTTGCAATCATTTGTCTCAGCTTTGCAGAATATGCATCAGCTCCTTTTTACCCTGGCTGTGATCCACCCCAAGTTGTCATCAAGTGTCTTGCAGCAGTTGCCATTGGTAAGTTTCATACTTTTAAGGAAAAAGCTCCATAACTGCACAGTGATTTCTGCTTAGCCCCAACAATGAATGCATTTCAGCATTTGTAAGTCTTCAGCAGGTTCATCTTCCTGAAGACATCAGTAAACAATCCTATGCTTTTATTCTTTACTAAGACAGATACAACTGTAGAATGGATGCTTATTCCTGGCTGGAAAGGAAGAAAAAATAAACATGAATATATTCTTTCCCTATCACAATGGCGTGCAACTTCAATATATACTTTTTGGTTTTTTCTTAAAGGTACTATCAAAATGTAACTCAGAAACCTGTTTTTCCTCATTATTTTAAAAACTACCCAAACCTAGTATGTTGAAAAAAACTTTATCAATACTATGAGAAGTAGGAGGAGGAAAAAGGAGTCAAGCAAATAAAGTATTAAAAGGCAACTTTCAATTGCGATTAATTTAATGCAAAAATATTAATTTCTTTTAGTGGTAATTACAATAGTGAATTCACTGAGTGTGAAGCTGGGAAGCTATCTGCAGAATTTTCTGACTGCTGCTAAAATGATCATTGTCACAATCATTATTGTAAGTGGAATTGTTCTCCTTGCACAAGGTAATTAAATATACTTTACTTACAAAAATTTTAGCTTGTGTTATGACCATTTAAAACTTCCCTGACTGACTGAAATGGGACAACAGTACTGCTCCCTTTATTTAGTGCTTTAGTTCCAGACCCTTTGGGAACTATGGTATTGTCTGCTAAAGAAAGGGGTTGGGGGGAGGCAACACCAAATTTGGTAGTGATTTAAAAACAATTTTGAAAACAAATTTTAACACAAACCAAGTTGGAATATTTCTTCATCTGGTGAGAATTAACAGTATTAATTTAAACACTAATTGGTAAGCTATGTCTCATTTGCAGGAAAAACTGAAAACTTCAAAGATTCTTTCAAGGACAGTAAAACTTCTCTTAGCTCAATTGCTTTGGCATTTTACAATGGACTGTGGGCATATGATGGCTGGTAAGATATCCAGTGTTTAGTTAACAGTTACAGCCTAACAACCTTTAACTGGTTTGCTCTCCCCCTGTAGGATTCAAAGACTATGTGTATGTATGTATGTGTATATATATATATATATATACTGTAAGAATCTGTACATAGATCTGTATTTTGAAGTAATTAAGAATATAAACCTTAATTTACAACAAAGCAATTTCTATTTAGATGCTTAAAACTGATTTTGTATTTAAATTGATTAACCTTTCTGGGTCTATTTCCAAGCTTGAGTGTTCCAACATGGGCACTAAGTCTGCTAATTCACACATCCACATAGATTTTTTTAAGGGGCAAAGAAACCAACGCCTAAACAGTTATTTCAGTGTGCAACCACCAGGCACTGGCATTTGAAAATAAGGCTGTTGATTCCGGTCTTTGTGCTCAACCAAAAAAAGCATTAGAAAACTCTAATTCCAATCCTCAAAAAGGCTTTAATGCCTGTTTTCTAGACAAATTGTGAAACATTAGAAGACTTGCTTCAGTCCTTGCAATGGACTTACATTTACATTACTTAAATTATTATTTGAAAAGACTCAGATATTGCAAGGCTTACAAGTTCATAGGCCATGTTCTAAATTTGAGATAAATGTCTGCCAAATTTTTTATCCAATATTTTATCCAAGAAACAAGACAATCTTATTTCCATATACTTACAAAATTGTGAAGAGTAAAAGCTAGTGGACTAAAAGATGCTCACATAGTCTTTGTGTGCTGCAGTTTTACAACTGACTGTACCTTAGGTGCATCTTTTTTTTTTCCCCCAAAACCAGTTAAGACCAGTAACACAAGAAGTAACACCTGGCTCTATAATATATTAGTGTTTAAAAACCTGACTGCTAATAACATGAGTATTTTTTCCTTCCAGGAATCAACTCAACTACATCACAGAAGAACTTAAAAATCCTTACAGGTAAAAATATGCAGAGAAGCAGAGTTTCCAGTCACAGAAACCAAGCAATTAATAGTTCTATAGGGGCAGACGTATTTTGATTTGGCATTAAATCAGTGGTTACTTAAGGTGTGAGCACTACCACACAGAGCTAATTAACATCTATTACAGGCTTCATAAGTTTGCATAAGTTGTAATTTTTTAATCCTGATTTTCACAGCTCTACAATACAGAAATTTAAATACATATAAAGGGCATATGGGGAAAAGTAAGAGTCCACATTTGACTATGACAACTCTACCAGTGATACAGCAATGCTGATGGAGTCTTACTTTTGCATTCTTTAGAAATCTACCGCTATCTATAATTATTGGGATCCCCTTGGTTACAGTTTGTTACGTTCTGATAAACATTTCTTATTTCACCGTAATGACTTCAACAGAACTCCTGCAGTCCCAGGCAGTTGCTGTGGTAAGACCCTTTATTTTGTAATAGAGTATCTGAAGAAGGCTGTGTGCATTAAAACATCTTGAACAGTAACATGAGCAAAGAGGAACCTGCAATTATAAAGACCAATTTCTAAGCTGTCAGTGTAACCTTTCCCCTTATTGTGTATTGCTATTTCTTAATCTAAAATTAATGTCAGTAATGCTTAAACAACAGCCTGTCATATCGCAAGGAAAAAACCAAAAGTAATGCAGTCTCCTGCTAACACTTTGTAAACACTGCAGCTCAGAGGTCCACTGTTTTCCAAAAGCACCAAAAGGATGCATGGAAAAAAACCCTGCTGCTTCACCCTCTTCAGTTTCCAATTTCTAAGAAATTAGTACATGCAAAATGACAACAGATCACAGTTCACTGTTCTGGAGATAACACCAGTTAGTCCATAATTCATTTCCTTATTCTTGCTTTGCATCTTAAAAAAAAGCTCTGAAATACTTTTTATGTTACTGCAAGACATACTATTACAGACTAAATTAAGTAAGATTTTTGCAATTTATATAAACACTCCCATCCCTGCAGTTCCACATGGTAAACTTCCCTTAGGACATTTGTCTCACACTGTTTAGAGGTCATATGGCAATTCTTCTTCATGTTAGTTTTTGGGGAAAACAAACAGTATTTGACACGCATGCAAAAACACTCATGTAGAAATACTTAAGAACTGTTAAAAAATTCATCTCTTGAAATGCAAAACTTGCATTTTAGCACATTGTTTACACCAAGAGGCACAGCAGTATTATCAAGTTACATAGTTAAACAACTTGTCCTCTTCATATCCCACTAAATTTGTAACCTGTGAATGACACACATCAGATAGCACTAAACCCATCAAATACAATTAACAAAACCTCAGAACTGCCACCCAGCAGCAAGACAGCATCACAGGCAGCATCAAAAGAAGAAGCGTGCAGTACAGCTGTACAGATACTGCTGGACACAGAAACAACACTGATGGTGCTGTGCAAAACCTGTCAAACTTAAGTTTCAATCCCAATCCCATTACAGTAGATGTGTGTACCTACACTGCATGAAAATCCCTCCTGCAGGAGCAACCAACCTACCACAGCACAGGTCAAAACTAAGTGTAGTGTAAGACCTGAGCAAGGTTGTCACTTGTTCACCTATCACTGCCACTGCCAGCTTGGGTATGTGTGGCTCTGCTCCAATGCCATCTTGCTTGTTGTTTGGCAGACACATTTCCAAACCAGGTGTCTTTAAAGTGTTATTTAGTATCTGTGCCATTTTTTTACATCAGTTTCCCAATGTTTCCTACAGACTGCTGCATCTCAAACACAACAGTCCACTCTATTAGGAGTGGTTTATGAATTAATCCAGGTCTAAGTTTGGCAAAGCATTACTAAATAAACTACACAAAATACATGTTTTTATTGGTAACATACCTTAAAAAAAAAAAGACAAAGTATTCATCTTAATTCTACATCCCAGACATTCGGAGACAGAGTCCTTTATCCAGCCTCTTGGATAGTTCCTCTCTTTGTGGTCTTTTCTACAATTGGATCTGCCAATGGGACCTGTTTTACTGCAGGAAGGTAAGCTCCTGTTCTCAGTATCTGAAAATGATAATTTTTAAGTATGGAAAAATTTATCTGTATTCATGTATCTGCACACAGAGATACAGAGATTCCTCTGATCCAAGCATATACAATTTTAAAATACCTAAAAATCTAGCTATATTATTTAATTTTGGAAAAGCAGTGGATACATAAGTTAAATAGAATATAAGGTTCCTTATTCTTGGTTCAAGGCAGGTATAGCACAAAAAGTTTGGTTTTTTTTTTTTTTCAAATGTTAAAGCTAAGAATTAAACAGTTAAAAAAATTAAAAAACAGAACTACACCAGCAAGGATAAAGAACTGGAAGGAGAAGCTAGTCCTTCTGATCAGCTCTTTTAATGATTCCATTTACTATCTTACGACATTTAAATCTGAAATCCAACTGAATATGACAGGGCTGTAAAGGCCAATTTTTTTAACAGAAGGTTGTAAATACAGCTTTTTGATATGAAGCAAATTTAAAAACATATTTTAAATAAAAGGGACCGAGTAGCTAACTTGGTTTCCAAAATAAACATTTAAATGTGCAAACTACTCTGAAGTTTCAAGTTCACTACTTTATTACTGGTTCAGAATTAGTTCAGTGCTTTTTTACTGGTTATTTTCCTTACTTCAGCCTACTACTGATTTTTCCTAATTCCCACTGGGTATCTAAGGAAATGCTGGTGAAATTGCTGTCAGACATAAACCACCTAACAAAACAAACCTGAAATAAATGGTACTTTCATTTTTTCAGTAATGCTACTAACCAGGTGTTGGCCTAACCACATCACCCATCTTTGTTTTGTCAGACTTGTTTACGTTGCAGGCCGGGAAGGGCACATGCTCAAGGTGCTCTCTTACATCAGTGTTAAGCGTCTGACACCAGCCCCTGCCATCATCTTCTATGTAAGTTGCTGCTCTAAAGAGAGGAAAGCTACAAAAAATTCTCAAGTCATGCTGTCATGATTTCTTACCAGCAGTCTTGACACACATCTTTGACTATAAACACAAGCAAATTGCTAAATACACATTAAGGAAAATACTATAAAATACTATAAATATATGAAGAATATATATACATATATATATAAAGAATATTTTGTTTAAATATATTTAGCCATTTATCTTAAAAGGTAAAATAAGATAAACTCAAATTTCTATTGCTCTGATGAGCAATAACTTTAACAATCTGAAAATATATTTAACATCTTCATTTCCTCCAAGATACAGTCAATAAAACGTATTAAAACTTAAAAATTCTAAGTCTTTCAACTTAAAATGCAAGTAATATTGCACACGAACAGAATGTGGACACTCTTTGAAGTGCTGCAATACACTTACACCCAAATGTTTAAACAAAAGCATTCACGGATCACACTGTAGTGCACTGTAAACATCCACCCAAACTCACACAGAGGTAAAATTTAGCTTTCTTCTTTAATACACTATCCTGATTTTTGTTTTCATTTTTAGGGGGCCATTGCTATTATTTATATTATCCCTGGTGACATTGACACACTCATAAATTACTTCAGTTTTGCTGTCTGGATTTTTTATGGTTTAACTGTACTTGCACTCATTGTTATGAGGTTTACAAGAAAAGAACTCAGGAGACCAATCAGGGTAAGTTCATCATTCAGTATGGCTTTTCTTCCACTCCCATAAATAGTGAAACACAAGCTCATGCAAAACATTTGGATATTTTAAAAACATCCTCAGGCAGTCTTCTCCTTGTGTTTTGTTTTTTTTTTTCCCTTACCTGAAACCTTACTGCTTATCTGCAGTTCTTCCAGTTTTGCACTAGGACAAAGCTCATAAGTACCAGGAGAAGGATTACACAATTATTTATTTCTACTTCCACAAAGTAAGATCCCCAACCCCCAAGTCATTGCATTGGAGCTGGGCCCAGATTCATTAAAATGCGGATTTTTCCAATGCAATTTGCAGTACAGACAAAGAGAGCTTGGTCAGTGATATAGCAGGAGTGTCTTCCCTATCCATAGTGTTGCCAATCTTTTAATTGTCCCATCAAATTCCAGAAATTTTAAAACAAAAAACTGCCCAAGGCAACAAGAGTACCCTTCTTTTAATGGAGCAACTTCTGTAAAAGCAGCAAAAGAATGAATGTACTTTTGTGCTTTTTATTTTGCAGATACCCATCATCATTCCAGTCATAGTGACATTGGTCTCCATTTTACTGGTAGTGGCACCAATCATCAGTGAACCTGAACTGGCCTATTTGTACTGTGTTTTATTTATACTCAGTGGACTTCCAGTTTACCTACTTTTTGTTCATTATAAATTTAAGTGGCCACAAAAAATATTAGGTAAGTATACCTCAGACAGACACTTCCAAATCCAAAAGCAAACTTCTATGCTTCAGATTAATTTACACAGTTCAGCTCTTTGTATGCTCCATCCCAGTTAAATCACACAAATGGGATGCAAAGTGAAGCAATTTTCCAGACATACAGCACAGGGCATATAGGGAGCTTTACTAAAGACTGTATTTTACTCTTCCCTGGTAAAAAAGTCATGTCTGATTTTAGGAAAATGAAACACACACAAACACAAAAACCCCCAAACAAAAACCAACCAAACAAACACCACACAATACATGCAATACATCACTCTTAATACAACAAAGAATCTTTTAAAATGAACAAAACTGTTACCAGTAAAGTTCATTCTTGACTGTGCTTATTGCTCATTGCTTTAGCCATTACCTACAGATTAGCAGGTGTACATTCTTATGCCAGAAAACGTTGTGCTTCTAGATAACAGTATCAATACTACTACTTAAAAGAAAACATTAAGACCAAAAAAGAATCCTAGTGTTGCTGAGTGAACTGAAAGCTGCAAGGACACAGTGTGACCATTACTGAAACATTTTGCAGTCTCATCAGAAACTCTTAATAATTAAAATACTTAGGAAAAAAGGATAAGCAGGTATTTCTGAAACAGAAAATGGAACCAGCTGGAAAGACAGAATTAGTGGTTCTACAGACATTAAAAAAAAATTAAAAAAAATCACACATTATTGGTGTCTCATGATTAAATATGTCATTATGCAATTAGAAGCACTGTACTCTACTAAGCACGTTTATAAACCCTGGAATGTTGTAGTGTGGATCTTGATACTGCTTTTATTCCCCACCCCTTATTTTTAAAGTTTGAAATGAATATAGAAAATATTACTTTAAAAAACCAGCCTAAAGTCTTAACAGAAATACTGTTCTCTCATAAAACTTGTAACAATTTTTTTTTTCCCCTCAGAGCCCATCACTATGCACCTTCAGATGCTTTTGGAAGTTGTTCCAGCAGAGGAAGTAATCGAATGAAATATTTTAAATGTACAGGGTTGTTTTAGGTGCTATACTGGTTTCAATTCAAGTTAGTTTGGTAAACATTTATACTTTCTAAATCGTTATGCTCATACTGATGTGTTATTTTTGCAACTTTTATTACTTGAAAAATGTGAAATATCTAAGAATTAAAGATTTCTGAGCCACATTACAGTGTCCAGCAGAGCAGTTTTCATTGTTTGCTAACAGCATCTTGCTTTCTGCATTAAAATTACTCAAAATACACAAGATAAACATTCCAGTTATGAAGATGACAAAACCTACCAGCAACACTATCAAGATTTTTTTGATCACACTGCTGAAAGAATGAAGCTGTATCCTTTACAAAACTGCATTCATCCAGACACACAAAGGACAGAAATAACATAAAACCGGACTAATTCCACTCTCAGTTTCTCAGGCCAAACATTTGTTATCAAAACATTAAAGACAGAGGAAGTGGGAATCCAGAAAAACCAGCAAGCACAGTTGACATAAAAGGCCAATTAAAAAATAAGTATATATAATTAAAACAAAGATAATTAATTACATCTGAAATTCTCAGGTATCTGTTCTTTCCAACACCATCCAAGTTATGGAACAGTGAGTAAAAGGCACAGAAATCACACTCAGCATGAATGTGACAGAGCTAACGTCATCTTCCAAGAAACACTTCATTTGGTAGCTGATGAAAAAAACACCAAATATAGACACTACATTAACATGTAGATGTAAGCAGCTTTTATTTTCCCTACCCAAGAAACTTACCAATTTCAGGCAACATTCTTTACTACTTCAGTGATTAATATGAGAAGGACTTATGCTGAAAGCACAAATGCTCTCAAAAACTTTTAAGCATGTTCATCCTAATTATGTAACACATGAATATTGAACAACTGGCTAAAGACCTTGAAGTTCATACTAATTCTAGCTTAGCACATCCCAGTGAAAAGCTATTTCTATCATCCAGCTTCAAAGCACTAAATAAAACAGGCTCGTATAAATTTTATTTTGTATCTACATGGAAACTCATTACTAAAAATACTTATCAAAATTATGGGTTCTGGTTAATTTTTACAAGACCTTGCAATTATCAGATCCATGGAAATTTCAGCTCCATGTGGCATCAGGGCAAAAGTAAGAAGATTAGGAATAATTAAGGAAGGCCATGGAGAAAAAAAATTATAATTATATCATTACATATAAAGTGTATACACAAAGTTTTGTCCCTGCCACATTATTACAACTGCTGTTCCCCTGCTTCAGCTGGTAAAAAAACCATTTCAAACAGAACTACAAGGCTCAGTGACAGACCAAAGGAACAGAATACTTTTGTGTAAGGGATGACTCTGAAGGCTGAAACAGAGACTCAACTGGGCAATGAGCAGAAAAAATTAATCTAGCAGTCCATAAGAAAAGTGGCAAGAACATGGGAAAAATAAGCCCTCGGTTCCTATTACATTTTGAGGATACAGGATTTCAAGCAGGAAGAGCAGTGATAGCTTCAAAACAAAGAAATAGTTCTTCAAATAATATGTTATTTAACTACTGAATTCCTTTGAGCAGAAGAAAATGCCAGAAGTGGACATAGGTTCCAAAATTTAACTAATTCAGAAAGAAGTCCACAGAAAACCTCTTCCTTGTGAAGACTGAGCAAAAACTGCTTGAAGCCAAGAGAGTGTTCTTGCAATGTACATATTTCTACACCATTATTTACAGTCCAGCACTTGGCAGGTGCTAAGACTGTAGAGCTTTTGCTTTTACCTCATATAAGGTGTCTCACTTTTAAAACAAAAATTACAGATAATTTAAGTCTATTAAGTAACGCACTAGACTTGGCAGCAGAAAAATAATCTTACATTTAGATAGAAGACAAGCCAAAGAAGAACACCCAAGAAAACATTCTGCCACTCAGGTTTTTCAGCTACTTGATTTGACAGTCTTCTGTTCACATAACAATGCAGAGCAAGACCAAAGCAGCTTTCGTTAAGCACTTTCACAACACTTAAAGCTTTGCAAGCACCTGTGCCCAGGGAAAGGTTATGGAGTCAAGCTGCCAACACCACGTTTTTTTTAACCATACTTTACCAACTACACCCGTCTCTGTGACATGGCAGTTTTCCACTGGTATCATAAAAATTCTTAAATACTCAAAAAAGAAGCTTTACTATACACTAATACTAGAAAAACTGTAGGTGTTAGTGTAAACATTGATAGCGTTCTCCTATTTTTGAAGTAAAGGCTGTTTTAAGATTAATTCTCAACAAATAATTATATTCTGCCTAGTCAACAATACAACAAATTTTAGGCTTCTCAAAATAAATCTGTATGAAGTGGAGTCTCTATTCTAAATCAGCATATAGTCACATGAAAAGATGATGGTACATTACAAGATGGTACATTAAAAGACAAAGCCTCAGGGGTAAACAGACAAGATTTTATTGTTAATTTGCACAGGAGGAGTTTTATGTAAATGAGGGAGAATGAAACAAGAGCATTAATGAAAAGTGAAAATGTCAAACTGAAAACAAATGCTGAATTTATTACTGCAGTGCTCATTGCACGAAGGCTGAACAGCAGTGAGTTACTACCAGGAACTGCACTGCACAGTATTTCGTGCCAAATCAGCCTATTTCCAATCAAGTAACAAAAATTGCCACTGGAGCTGACTGCCAGACACTGTATGAATGCAAGAGATACAGCAGAAACAACTATCAGCAGGATGTGTGAAACTTACTGACTACTGCCAACAGAGAAAATTCACTCAGAGAAAGCTAAAACCTCTGTAATTACTATTAAATTCAACTGCTTCACAACCCAAGTTCAGTCTTTAGATCCTACTGTTTAGCGTTCCACATACATGACGTGCACATCTTAAAGCCAATAATTTTAAAGTGAAGGCACTTGAAAACATACACAAATTTTGAGATGGAGTATTTATCTAGATTCTCAGCACCTAAAGGGTAAGGATTTTGTTCACTATTTTCCTAAAATCAAAGGCAGTTCTGAAACCGAGAGGTTTAGTTTTACCAATTTTAGTGGAAATGTTCATGCAGGAGACACTGTTTTGAAGCACAATTATTAGAGAAGAAAGATTTGTCTCCCAATTACTCATCACTTTCTGTTCCACTGTCTTCTGAGAAGTCACTCGATTCCGTGGTTCCTGCAGCAGTGTAAGTACATTTTTTAGTACCTAGAAGTAATTAACAAAGTGTCATGTTTATAAAGCAAGGGGGAAAAAAGAGCTTAAGAACAAGTATTTGGTAGTATTAAAACAAACCCAAAACAACAAAAAACATACCTTAGACAGCAAACTAGACCGAAACCATTACAAACTACTTCAAACTGCTTTTTGTCATGATATTCTGATAGCAAATGACCCTGCTTATCAGTTTGCTATTGGAGGTACTCTCAACTGTTTTCAGAGAATTTAAGCAGGACAACAAGTGTCACATTTCTGAAATAAACCAGGGATTTCTGGTACTGCCTATGCAAAAATGAGGATGCTAATGATTTTATTTATTCTAAACACCAACTTGTTCCTTTCTTACCAACTGGAAAAGGGCTTTTCTTTTCAAAATCTTCCCAGTGTTCAAAATCAAAAGACACACGACGATTCTGTTGACAGAAACATTTTCTGAAACATCTGCACTGATGCAATTGGTATGTTCAGAACATTTAGTAATTATCAATTTCCTCTTCACCTTGTTCTTCAGTAATTTGCACCATGCTCCTTTTTTCTCTTTTGCAAGAACAATAGTAGTCTCTTTGTCTTTAATCACACATGTAGACTTTTCTGCAAGTATAGACTGATACAGCTCCATGTCAGCCAAATAAAATTTGTCTCCTGAACAAGCACTAAATTATAAAAAAAAAATTAAAAAAAAACAGATGCAAGCTGGCAGTCAAACATTGTGTTTATTATACTTAAATATCTTAAACATACCTGAAAACCACCCTCTCTTTAAAGAACTCATGTTTACAGTTGGATACACCTTCTAGTTTTACTTTCATTGTAACAGTCTCTTCATCTTCAAACCATTTTATTTCTGGATAAAAGCTGAAATAAAGGAAATTTAATTGGGTTTTTTTTTTCTGAAACAGTAAACAGCTCTGCTTTAGACAAGCTGTTTTCACACAGCCAGAGATTTCTCATTAGGTTACAAACTACCAGGTAAGTTTCAGCATCTGTAGGTGTACTCAACCATAGTATCTGACACTGAATAGCAGTGTCAGGAAAGCACATGACAAGCTGTCAGCCAAGCTTGCTACAAAAGCACTGTAATGTCATGTCTTTGGAGAAGAACATCTACTTGCTCAAGTGGGGAGACAGACTCCATTAACTTTGATATCCAAAGAAATCAAACTTACTGCCTCATTTAGGATGATATTCTTATCTTGAATGACACAGGAAAAAGTAACAGCAAGACCAACTTATGAAAGAGATAAAGCTTTTCGACTCACTGTACACACAAATAAGTTTCTCATCAAAGTTTTCAACTTCCTATTCTACAGCTTTTGTGCCTCATATCTATCCAAAACACTGAAATGTTTTAATAAGTGAAAGATAAATCCCATTAGCAGACTGCAATATCCATTCATTAAGGATACACAGGTATCTGCACGGTTAACATGTACCTGCCATACTTAGTCATAGGTATCTGGTCTGGTATCACAGGCAAACACTGCTTGGCCCCAAAGCATTTTAAGAAATTTAAGTTCTCAGGACCTGTAAACTCAAACTCACAAATCCAGCATTAATTTTTACTGCATGCTTTTCAAATTACATATGAACTTAAATTTTCCTATTCACAAAGGACAATGTACTCAATGTATTCACAAAGGGCCAATGTACCCTTGCAAACAAACGAAAGCAGCCAAAGAACAGAATCTTGACACAAAAGGGATTCATCTCATTAAATACCAATATAGCGAACAGAAGGGTAGGAGTCACAAGTGAGATCTCAAATGAGATAGTTTTTTGTTAAAACATAATCCAGATAAAGCGTAAGTCAGAGCTCGTACCTCATAGCTGTGGATGGAGCTGAAATTTTGATTTTCATTCACTTCCTATGGTGTTTAACCAAGGATTACATAATTTCAACAGATAAAAGTCAGCTTCCAAGAGTAAGCAAAAGAGCAATTTAAATTGCTTAAGGGACTCACAAGATGATGTGTGTATATACATAGATACCTAACAGCAACAGTAATCTCTCAAGCTCAACAGTGATATAACAGAATACTTGCACCTGTGTTATATCTATTCAGTTATAAAACAGAACCTCAGTAAGGATCACTGTCCTATTTGGCAGTTCACATAAAAAAAACAAACATGGGAAAAATCCCTGAGTTCTGTACCATTTACGCTGATGCAGGGCAGAGCCTTCTGCTTCCTTAGTTTGAACTACACCATCTAGAAAGAAGAATCCAGAAATACATTTTACAATTATCTATGCTACAGGAACCAGATACTTTCTGAAATATCTCAGTAACATCATAAAAGTAACATGCTAGCAATCTAATTACTACTGCAAGACTATATTTGGCATTTACATTGGGTACTTTCCGTTTGGAAAGATTTTGTAAAGAATTCAACTGAAAATTTGAATTAAAGAGTATTATAGGTGATAGAAATAAAAACAAACAAAAAACAAACCCAAAAATGCAGTTTTACAGGTCAGGTAAAGGTTCTTCCAGTTTGAAGACATTACTTATTTGAAACAAACATGTCATTTTAGAAACTGACCAAGTTTCAGGGATGAAACTAGTAATACTGATGTTACCATCACAGCTTGAGACATGGCATCACAGTCATTCTACTACACAAGAAAGAAAAGCCTCCTATGGGCAGAACTCCACAATCTTATTTGACGTTTTTCTGCTGCAACTTCTTAATAACTCAGTTTTTATTGCTCCAAACTGACATCTCAACTGCTGCCAGATCATCCTGTCCCCCTTCTATGACAGACAAAGCCATATACGCTTTTAAACCTCTACTGACTGAATTTAAGTGTGAGTTACAGTGTGAATTTAAGCATTAGAATAAAAGGAAAGAAAGAAAAAAAAGTAATTTTCCACCATACTCAATCTTGGAAGGAAGGCAAAAAACGTCCTAGAGAACAGTGCTGTTGTTTACCTCACACTTACGCAGACTGAACTCTGACAACAAAGGGCTCAGACTCTCCACAGGAAGATTTCCTGCTCACATATTCCATTCAGAAACAAACAATTCTGAGTCTCTCAAGGACAGAATTATTTCCCAATAGTAATACAGCTAGATTAATATGGTTTACTCTCACAGCACCTTCTGCTAAATATAAAGTATTGGTGCTGTAATGTAAACTTCAGCAATATGGTACTACTATGTGTACTGATTTGCTAAGACATTTCGGGTTGACATTTAAACACCTAATTACTAAAGGGTTTTTTTTTTAAATTTTGAAAAGGTTTACCACATGGATGATTCCCAAAAGCCGTTTTAGAGAAACTACAGCTTTCAGAAGGATTTTCTTGTATTGGCATGTTCTGTGGACTGGATACATTCTCTGGACCAGCTGTATCCTCCTTTATGCTTCTGAACACAGAAAAAGACGTTTTTAAAAGTAAGAGTTTAAATACAGTGAATATTAAACTATTTGTAATCGCAACTGGCTTATGAAGCTGTGTTCTTCAATCCAATATATAATAAAAGATATAATAAAATGCACCTCTGGCAAATCATAAATCTCACCACAAAGTTACTTGAGCTTTAGTAACTTGGTAAGAAATGCTTATACAGAAATCCAAGTCAGGACATTTAAAATTCTGATGGCATCAGCATTTCCTTTGAATCACAAAAAAAAAAAAAAAAAAAGAACCTACTGGCCTTAATGTGTGACTGATCTAGACAAGACAGTGATTCCCTTCCAAAAAAATTCCACAAGGTTCAGGGGCTTGTCATATTTCATTCTGATTTAGAATATCCAAAGTTCTTCACTTAGTAATAAAGAGACCTCTGGCTTTCTAGCTGTACAGCTATGGGCTTCACTAGCTGGACTCAAGATTCAGGAAACATTGCAATACAGTCAGCCTACTCAACAGCTCAGAGATGGGCACCAGTGCCCTCTGTTCTGCAACAGCCCTGGAAGTCCCCAAGGCTTAGTGAGTCTGCAGAAAGTAACCCAAACAGTTGCATTACAGATATCTGAGAAGGACAGCACTATGAAGTTGTAAGGTCTGTGGCAGTACATGGTCTGGTGACCACTACGAGGTTACCAACCTTCCTGTTCAGTAACAGCATGAAAAATTCAAGAAAAATTCAGAACAGTTGTGCTTGAGGTAGCAGAAACCTCAGAGCCTGAAAGCCCTCTGAAAGGAATAGATCATAATAAAACGTAACAGAATTTGTATTCAGACTCTATATAATAAACTTGACTAGCTGCATCGAATACTAGTTCAACATTTTCTAAAATTGGTATTTTTCATTATATTTATGTGGGCTAAAGAACAGTTAAAGAAAAGCAGACCTATCACAAACAGTCTCTTTTGTTTATGAAAATCATATACTCAGTAATATTAGCCATGAAAATATCCAGTTAAAATTAAACAGTACATTTTTTCCCAATTAAGGTATATGCTGAAAAAAATTCAGCAACACTTACAGTGGCTCCAAGTTCTGTGCATGATCTAATACTTCCATGTGTCTGCACAACTTCTGAAGCTCAGTTATATGATCTGGATTGTCAGTTCCCAGACCCGTCGACAAAATCTCAGACCGAACATTGTATTCATTGATAGAAATCTTCAAATCTGAAAGCCTGGTAACCCGGACCTTGAATTAGAAATCATACTAAATGAAAATCACATTTCATTAATAGTCCCTCTCTAACTCCCACCTGTTCTTTCAGTATAACTTTCAATATAGGCCCCTTTAATTCATACCTGATTTGCTTTCTCTGGTTTCCTAACAGGAATTAACGTTTAATTGTTTTCAAACCATCCCCATCTTTTTCATTTTGATAATGGCTCAAGGAACTACTAGCTAGTCCCATCTAGCAGAACCAAGATAGCAATTACATAAACAATACTAACCCTGATTACACAAATTACAGACAAAAGATACATCACATGGTTAAGAATAACTTCTAGGCCCAAACAAACAATAAAACTGCTGTGAGGGGAAGGGCATGGTAAGAAAAAACCCTGAACATAATCAGAAGTACAGAAAGCAGAGAAAGGCTGAGATACGTGACATGGGAAAGGAATCTATTTAGAATAATTACTTCCAGATAATTTTCCATTTTATTCTCTGATCTGGCAGGACCAACCTGCCACAAGACCCTTTTGATGAACTTGTGCATTCCATAAAGACAAAGCCCTCTACTTGGAAAGCTGGTGCTGTCAATGGTGCATATTCAGCTTCCCACATTTAAAAGTTCAAGTTTTACTCAGTCACGTATTCCATCTATGTACAAGCATACATATTTATCACAGAATGCCTGAGGCTGGAAGGGACCTCCAGAGGGCATCCTGTCCAAGCTCCTCCATCAGGCAGTGACACCCAGAGGCAGCTGCCCAAGCCCATGTCTGAATGGTTCCCAAGTATCTCCAAGGATGGAGGCTCCAAAGCTTCTGAGCAACCTGTTTAAGTGCTCAGACACCAACACAGTAAATTAACAAAGTAAATTAAACAACAACAGTATTATACAAATCCCAAGCACAATGAAATCAAAATAGGAACTGAAAGTCAGAATGAGAAGAACTGGCACTCATTACAAAGAAAGTTAGATACCAGTATTTTATAATGTTAAAATTCTATACCTACCATTGGGTCAACCCAAGCTATATTTCCCAAGGTATGTATTATTTTTGCTTCATGTAGTTTTCCTTTAATTTTGTGACTAATATGACAAGTTACCTAGGAAAAACAAATTTCACTTCAGATGTATACCAACATGTAATTAATATAACTACATTTGATGAAACAAATCTTCTGAGCTTTACAATGTAAAGGGTATTAAACAAATAATTTTTGAGTAAACTGGTGAAATATTCTGGCTTTACTGTAGGTCAAAATACTACTAAAGAGGTTTCTTTAATGGAAGAATACTCAAACAGAGGTCAACTTAGAGAAAATACCCTTCCCTTGTTACTCCACATATATTCAAAAAACAGCAATAATTTGTCCTAAAGAAGCCATTTAAACAACTTAAAAGAAAACATCCTAACTTTCACTCCATTATTTTTGTAAGGAAACAAACAAGAAACTGACTTCTTAGAATCTGGCCCAAGACATTTATTGGTAATACTAATAAGCAAAATGAAATTTTACAACTAAATACACAGCTCACAGATGTTTTCTTCTAGAAAATAACTGAAGAGACAAATTAGAGAACTTAAACGAAATACCATGAAAAACCTGATTGATAAACATTACCTTTGGGTTCCATTCTATTTCATTATCAATGGGTTTCACCCTACAAACTACAAATTCCACAGCCTGAGGTGGCAGAGACAGAAATCTCGCAGGTAACTGAAGCAGATGATAGTTCTGAATTTGATTTGTTCTGCCTTCATCTATGTATTTTATTTTGACATTAAAGAACAAATTTTCCTCTTCTTTTGGAAAAATCTCCACCACCTGAACCCTTCACACAGTAGGAGAGGAAACACACATATATTATCCATATAATCAGTTATAAAATATTTTTTAATCTACTCTTGTTTAAAAAACAGTGTTTTTTAACTGTGTGTACATGGCTGGATAGCCATTCTGTCTTTCATTTGGTAACTTAAAGAGTATGTGATGGCTTTTTAAAGTATGATTTGAACAGCAGATTTTTTGCTGGATTTGGAGGTGGGTTGGCTTTTTATTATTAAAGTTTTAAACTACTCTGTAGAAAAAAAATGCTTGTGAATAATTTAAAACCATGACACTTTTACCTGTGAACAAGTGTTTTCTCACATAATCCGTAAAATGCTAATTTCTCCACAGTTTTAGCAATAATTTTATTACTAGGTTTCTTAAAATAATCATTCATTTCTTCAGCCAGAATTGTATACTGGTCCTTTTGCTTATTTACTATTCGACCGAAGTAGTTTGTTGCATTTACAATGTGGAGAGGCAGTATCTGAATGCACAAAAACATTAGAAAAGGAGAACTGGATTATTTTAAATTAACATTTAAGTTTCCACATTCAAGACCACCTATCCTTCTTTCCAGCACAAGGAAATTACAGAGATGTTGCTGTATGCACACATTAGGAAAATTCATTTTATTACTTGTATGATTATGAATACTAACTGCCAGCAGTCAACAGTGAACAAACCTATAAAGAAAGAACTGCTCAGCCTCAGCTGGTGGTATTCCACTTGAATGAACAGTGAGCCATACCATTACCTGCCAAGCTACTAACCACAAAAGATACTCTACACCATTCAGGCTTAATTTTAAGTGTTTTCCAACCTTACAGTGCATTTTAGAAGAACTGACAAGAAACATGAGGCATTCACTCTTTACACACCAAAATTACATTAAAAACACCCTATAAAAGTATTATTCTATCAAATGCACAAAATGATGGGTGCATTCTGTCCAAAGAGTCACAGCCAGGCAGCAGCGAGACAGAGCTGGGTTATGATGCCAGAGAGGACAGTGAGAGGACAAGAAAGGTCATTTCCACTTAATAAAATCCTAAAGAAGCACAACGAAACTTGAGGATCTTAAAGGAAAGAAACATAATGAGTTGCACACAAAAACCAAACAACTGTGGATCAAAGTGATAACTGATCTGCAAGACAAACATCCAGCCTCTGCAATCATCAGAAGTAGATGAAGAAATGGAAGAGACCACCATCTTTATTGCATCACAGGTAAACAATGCAAGTTTCTAATAGGACTGTCATAAAAACTATCACAGTTTTCAGGCACTAAAGCCTGCTGTCAAAGGGTCTGAACTCATACGTAACAATAAAAGCTTATTTACTAGGCAGAAATGAAGTGACACCAGAGAATCCACCGAGTCCTCTTTATTTTCTATTCTCAAAACGTATGACTTTTGGGAACAGATGACACCCATTAACTGCATGACCTGAAGGGACCTGAATTCTCAAAAGACAGGACAGAAGGCAGAAGCAGCTCATCCAAATGGAAGACACCCAGCACTTTTTTGACCTAAGTGCTAACTCTGGAAAGAAGCACCAACATCTATACATTTGCCCTCAGTAATCCTTATCCAAGACAAGAGATTGTACAATCCTTCTGTATGGCAAGACACTACTATATTATAGAGGGGACTGAAAAGCCAAGTAAATGTAAGCAGAAATAAAAACTGTTACTGGCATGTGAAGAACCACAAGTCAACCCAACAACTATGAAGGCTTCATGACTGGGAGACTACTAAAAATAAATTTTAAAAGTCAAATTAGAACAGTACTCTACCAAAACAGTTTGCATAAAGCACTAACATCTTAGTAGGAAATAACTGATTCACCTAGAAAATAAGGCAAGAACTGTATCCCATTTTCTGTAGATACTGCAAATAAAAATATCAGTTTCAAATGACAGGGCCAAAACACGCTCAGTTATTAGCAAGTCTGCATCACTGTATCAGGTGAGAATAACATCTTCTCTTCCAACAAAACATGCATCACCTGTAACATCTCTTCCAAAATATTAAGCTGTTTCCTCTACAATAAATTCAAATGACGTTTATATGAACTTTAACCTTTTAACTTTGGCACATGGTCCCAGGTTACAGAGGGAAATAATCAACAGAACATAAACCTTCTTCCCACAGGACAGGAACCTTCAATGCAAAAGAACAAGTAAACTCAGAATCACCTGCAAAACAATTTCAGTTCAAATGAAGGACTAAGGGAAAATCTGGCACTGATTTACTTATGGGAGAGAGGGAAAAAACAGAGAAAGTATTGGAGAGATACTATATAAACACTACAACTGTATTCATGTAATATGAAAAAAGAAAGAATATACTAAGTAGCTATTAAGATCTGTCTTCTCAGTACCCCAAAACAAAGTAAATAATTACTACTTACTGTCACACAGCCAGACACTTGTTTATCTGGTATATTCTGGGGCACATCTATTTGTAAATTAATTTGATGACGATCTGGACACGCTATTCTATTCCTAAGTATTAAAAAAAAGGTTCTTTTAATAAGGTCCTCTGTTTTCAGCTGCAAGATGCTCTTGTATGGCTTGTAAGAACTTTAAGCACTGGAATTTCATCACCATTCAACATTCAATTTCTGTCTCAAATAGCACCAATGATGCTGGGGGTTAACACAGAAATATACAAACAGTTCCTGGTAGAAAAGTTTGTAAAAAACAAAAAACACCAGAAAACTTGTTTCAGAGCAAAACAACCAGTAAAATTTTACTTTTTATTACTTGCAACAATTACCATCATTGAATGCCTTAGGTTGGAAAGGATCTTAGAGACCATCTACTCCAACCTCCCTGTTTGGACGGGGATGCCTCTCATACAGACCAAGTTGCTCAAAGCCTCATCCAACCTGCCCTTGAACACTTCCAGGGAGAAGGCACCCACAGCTTTTCTGGGCAATCTGTTCCAGAGTCTCACCACTGTCATACTGAAAAACTTCTTCCTAAGACCCAGTCTAAACCTATTCTTCTTCAGTTTAAATACACTTCCCCTTGTCCTATTGCTGGACACTTATGGAAAACACTGATATTTGTTTTCATAAAAGTGTCTAACCAGACAAAAAGATAAAACAGCAAACAGAAAAAAAACTCAAACCACAAAAATAAAACATGAGCAAAATCTAGTTTGAATAAAGGTATCCAACAAGAAAATTCAAAGAAGCAGTGTTTATCATTGCAGACATCCAATGCCTTCCTGTGTCAGTATGGGCATCAAGAAAACTTGCTGTTTCCTTACCTGCATATCCCAAATGTTTTAAGATAAGCACACAATGGCCTTGACAATTTCTTATCTTCTTCAGCCTGTAGTGTTTTGGCAGTAAAATCATGAAGTTCTGGTGGAATTTCAGCTTCTGCACGCTGCAGATAGTGCAGGATCCCAAGTGTATCAGACGCACTGTCTTCCGTTAGCAGAATGATTGACTCGGGGTATTTCTGATCTACAGAAGAATACTAAAAAAATTGGGGTTTTAGAAGTTTTTATGTATCCGCCACTTAATAATCAAATGTAGTATTAAAGATTTACTCAAACCTTTATCCCATTGCAGAAGTTGTCAGACATGCAGCACAGACGCTGACCAAAGGCTCCTGGAGAAGGCAGACTGAAATGTATCACACGTGTTGCATCAGTGATTCCCAGAGACTGCACACAGTCATCTGTTAGAACTAAGCACAGGTTTGATACACACACATATAACTATAATGCTACAAGCATGTGAGGGACTGCATCAAGCATTAGATTTTTTCAGTCAATGCACTTCTTACCCATATGGCAGTGTTTCACTTTAGTCTCTAGTAACACAGCACTTTTCTTTCCAAAGTGAATTATCCTAACTATCCTCTGCAGCTGGAGATCATTGTGAAATCACAGAGACTCTCTTAAAGAACCAGCAGTACTTTTAAACTAATGAATCAAGAAACCCTCCTCTATGTTCCCTCTAATAAGTAAGTTGTTCCCTCACAGTAGTTAAGCCTGGGACCCAGGAACACCAATGACATTAAAAAAAACCAAAACCAAAAAACCCCCAAAAATCCCAACCCCCCCCCCCCAAAAAAAAAAAAAAAAAAAAAGAAACCCAAGCTGTTTTTACTAGAAAGAAATCACTGGGAGCTGACCCTGAGGAAGTGATGTGATAGACTAGTGTTAAGTATGTAGTGTAGAACATAAGCCACCATAAATACATAATCCCCAATAGACAAAAAGAAAATACTCACCTAACACAACAGGAGTGCCATGCCTATATTCTTCTGTCCACTGCTCTAAAATATACTTGAAATCAAGCTTGCTTTCTTTATGTATTTTCAAGGCAAATATTGAATTGCTCTTCAGTACCTGAATGACAAAGTAGAAAGTTACACACTCTCCCAGTACAGTAATTTCTCTAATACTCTCCAGTAAATAATGTATCTTCTTAGTATCTAGCACACCATAGCTGCTGGAAAGACAGCCAAGGGTAAGCTGATGGAATTTACTTTGCTTATATGAAATTAAAAAACTTGAGTTTATGGATATTGACTTTAATTGTTAGTTTCCTGTATAAAGATAAAATTAATAAAGCTCAGGCTGATATAGATTAGTAAGTTAAACAAAATGTGTCAGAATTTGTTGAAACTTTCCCCACTGCCAAGGTGTCCTCTCTGTTCTAATCAATTCTATCATTTCACAACATGGAGACTCAAGCTTTGGTCTCTCAGAGAAAAACAACAAAAATCCCCCAACAATTATAATAACCCATATTTAACTTTTATAAGTACAGTATTCTCAAAAGTGTTTGGTTATTTATCAATCCAAGTTTCACAACTTAACCACTACAAAAGCCTTGGCTGTTTCGTAAAAAAAGTCAGTTTGGTTCAACTCAAAAGTTCTAATGTCACAGAGAGCACAAAGTTAAGAATGAAGTAATGAAAGCCTTTTAAGCCAGTATTTAGTTTGTCATACCTCAAGAATTGAAAAAAAAAAAAAAAAAAAAAAAAAAATGAAGGCACTTTTCTACATATCTAAAGTACTTACCTCATGGACCATCTCTGCTTCATTTGCTGAATCAGCAAATATCAGCACCTTCTGAATATTACTGTGGGTAAAATCCAGTGCTTGGAGTAACACAGCAATTCTCCCACTGTTTGTGCAAGGTTGTATGACCTAGAGGTAGATATAAAACGGAGGGCTGACAGTTTGTGTTATCCGTATGTATTTTACTATATAATTCTTCCTTTAAACAAACACTTATATATAACACTAAAGAATACAGTAAATGACAGCTCTAGTAAGTGCTGGTCTTCTTTCACACTCACAGCATATATGGAGAGCTCTCACAAAAGGTAAGCATTTAGGACACCTTCCAGGAGCATAACTTAAATCCAACACACAAACTTAATCCCACATTACCACTGTCATTCATTTTATTTTCCATGATTTGTCAATCTGCATTTGGCATTTTCAAGTGCCCCTAAAAAAGCTTCACACTGCAAAAGCATACTGCACTGAAATACTCTTTAATAATTCAAGCATAATTTTTTCAGTTTCATGTCATGCTCAGAATGCCTAGTCTCAAGAGACTTCTAAAAATTCTCAGTGCCAAATTATTATACCGAGACACAAGAATTCAGCTCATACTTCAAACATTTTATATTACAAAACACCTACTCCACATTGAATTGGGAACTAAATGACAAGGCACCTAAGAACATAGAACTTTCTGAAAATTTTAAGTTCAAATAAGTTCTGTATTGTGTGGCACACAGCAGCAAAACAAGTATTTTACCAGCTGTGTATAGAGATAACTGTTATTGTAGTTCTGCCACTCAAAATGGCAGTAACACTCTGATAAAATTCAGATTTATTTGCACTAACAGTGAAATACCAGAGGAATTATCTTCCTCTCAGCCCTAAAAAGCAAGGTAAGAGACCTTCACCTCATTCAGTAATTAACTTGTACAAGTCACCTCTGTTCATACACAGGAGGTGCACCTGGTCAGTCCGAGTTAGCACTGTAGCACTACCCACTTAATGAACAATCAGCAGCCACATATACTGATCTTGATCAGCACAAACAGCAAAATATCTTGGTAAACTAACAGGTACATTATCCTCAAACTTTTACCTGTTGAACATTTCCACAGATGGAAGCTTCTTCCATAGATGTTATCACAATATAAGGATCATTCATGAACTCCTTTATCATGTGTGCTACGTGTTTATTCCAGTGAGTCCCAACAGCAATAATCTGACGTGGTGAGTACTCCCATGCTTCAGTAGTAACAGATTTCTTGTAATAATCTAATATAGTAAAAACCTATAAAGAATAAGTTTTTCTATGCTCTTACCATATTCTAACGTTTACGTAACAGCGAAAAGTAGGCTGTTCCAGCACACCATTTTTTCCAGTCACAAAACTACCACCACAGCAAAACACAAATGCCACATAACGAAATGCAGTGTCTGGTTTGTGCACTTTTATCTTCTTATCTGATCGACTTCTGAAGTAACAAGGAAGTAACAACAGCATGGAGGAACAGCATTTCCACACACAGAGAAGCATAACCCAGGATTCTGACCAGAGAAGATGGAAATGTCATGAAAAGAATGCAAGTTTTTAAAGTAGACTGAAGACACTTAGAGTGAAAATATCACAGCTAAGTTGAAAAAAGGCAAATCCTTGGAAAATCATAGAAGAGGAAGACAGCAGTATAGATCAGTGTAGAACAGAGACCTCGGATTAAAAAAAAACACACAACCAAAAACCAACAAAAACATCAATCAGGACTTCAACTATTCCCGTGTTTCATTCTACCAGAAGGGTGGTTTGTTTTTTTTTTCATTTTCTTTTAACTGACACATTCAGAACTGCACTAGCATTTAACTATTTGAATATATATACCATTTACCTGTTCAGTAGCATCAGAAAACAGTACTTCAGTCTCATCAAGAACAAGATGGCAAAGTCTACAAAATAATGAACTGTGATGTTCAAACAGCCTCAGGAGGCTATGTGGTGTAGTCACTATTACTTCACCTACAAGTAGGAAGAAGAGACTTAAAAAAACAGCACAGGGCATGGTAGGAGAACAAAAAAAATTCAGATGTATAAACTGCTTCTGTCACAGCTTCCTACAATTAAGACACCCCACATTCTTCTCAAGCATAATTAAGATAGAAAGCATTCTTACATCCTTGGATTTTCACACTTGCAGCTTCTTCTTTGTTCTGCCCAAGTATTATCAACATTGGATGAAGCCATCTGGAGCATCTCTCATATGTTTTCAGTAGTTCAAAAACAAGTTGTGCCTTCTTCCACCCAGGACATAAAATAAGTGCTAGTGGCTAGACACATATGTACAAAATTTTACACCATAGTATTACATCAGAGTTCAGAATCTTAAGAACTGTACTACTTCAGCTTTTAGGGCAGAAACACAATTTGCAACACAGACCTTTTATGTACTTCAAAATTTTTAGTACTGTATCACTTTTTAAGTGCAGGTGCTACACACCTAAGGAACCATACACTGGGTTAGCTTGGGTGACAAAAAGGATGCACACAGCAACGTACAACACAAGGTCAAAAAATTTAAGAGAAGCAGGAGCATCTTGTCTTACTTGGGTTTGTACCAGGCAATTTCCAGAGGTCCCTTACCAACCTCAATAATTCTGTGTTTCTGTGATCTGAATTAGAAAGTGAATTACAGTATTTAAACAGCTAATACAAATTTTAATTGCTACATACAATCCCCTTAAGAACAAAACATCATGTATCAAAGTGGTATGACATCAGCCACCTGTTAGACATTACTTGATAACTAAGTTTTAGACCCCCACATTCAAGCAGTCTCTCTCTGTAAGCCTCTAAGTGGAGGGCTTACACAAACTGGCAAGCACCATGGAGACACTAATATCCCATGGAATGTATACATTCTAAACATTGACTATCTTTTTGATTATTCTATATCTGCACTTATATCTGCAGGAAACCTGCAACCACTGTAATGCATACATACTCCACATGCTCTTGGTAAGGCTTTGTAGCAATCTTCTGACTGCAAAAATGTAAGAACTGGTGGAATATATAAAAAAGGATCATTTCCCTGGTATGATATAGCAACTACATCACATCCTCGAGCTACTGGCGGCCAACAGTAAGATTCTGTGAAGTTTGGACCTGAAAACTTTTGCCGAGCAAGTTCCTAGAGAAAGAGAAGTTGAAAGTTCCACATGAAAACTACTGACTGACTTAGAAGCTCTTAGACAAACTATGTAATAAATGTCCTAAACACACAATACTAAAAAGTGCTTCTAGGCCAAGGAGTTAAATTTCTTATATTTAAATGAAGTCCCATGACTTGTAGCAGTGGTTAATATACCAGAAGAAACGTGTACAATTCTTACAGCATTTCTCCAAAGTTTCATTTATTCAACTGCACAAACCACCTCCTACACATTTCTCCATCTAAATTGGATACTTCTATAATATTTAGTACCTAAACTTAGGGTATAATATTAGCCTTACAGAAATATTCAGTGCCCATTGCCATTACCTTTTTCAGACGATCAAAAAGTGGTGTTGTTTCCAGAACTGATGATGGCTCAATTTTATTGCTAAGAAAGATGAAGTTTCTTTCCTCACAAAGATTTTGAAAAATCTGAAACCATATGACAAATAAATGAGAAAGGTTAATACTTAACAAAAGGGTCTTAGCTTGCATAAAACTCAAAAGCATTTACTGCATTTAAAAAATGTCATTTTGAAGAAATCAAGCTAAGAAAATTATGGAGTACCTCCTCTGCCTCTTTTTCTTTTGTTCTCTCCCTTGTATTTCTTGCCCTTTCTTACCTATGTTTTCATTAAGGAACCACCAACTCCGAAGGCTGGTTCAGGTTTGGCTTAGAGTGAGTCTTGTTGCTGACACAGCTGGAATAAGCCCTTGACCTCCTTCCACAAAGGCCACCATTGCAGCTCCAACACTACCAAAACCTTCCACATACACACTATACCTTTGCACAAGAGAAGTTACAGTTAGTGCCTGAAGTACCTGTTTGTCATCTTGAACTGCATGCATCTTCAGAAGTTCAGAATTTGAGACCTGTGGAATCCTGAAAAAAAAAAAGAAAGCTAAATCCAACATAAATGCAAAAGCAAAATATAATTTATAAATACTGCCAATATTTCTAATATATAATGAATCAATTCACTCATAAAATAATCCTAATATATTACCTATGCCAAGGAGAAAAATTCTTGAATATAAGAAATTATAAAATACCATTTTGAAAATAAAATTTAGTATTAGCTTAAGTATCTGAAAATAATCCTAATGATTTTTTTAACAAGATAATTAGTAGGTTCCTCAACTTCAGGAAAAAAAAAAGGCCCCGAGGAAAAAGGTTTCTTAAAATTTAACAATATAGCTTTGCATCAGTTAGAAACTGAACTAAAAGGCACTCCTTGGAAACTTACTACAGCTCCTAATTATCTTATTACATAAGTATTTTAAATATTTACTGTAACGTAACATACCTGTCTATGTTAACTACTGTACTTTCCCTGAAAGGCAAATCTGGAATTCCTTTGACAACCTATCAAAAAAAGATGAATACAGTTTTAGAACAGAAATTCTGTTCAACAGCAACTTTTTAGAAAAATTATTTAAGTTTACTGAATTGAAAGTGGCTGTATCACCCAGCTCTAGGACTCCCCAAATGTTTTTGAGAATTTCTGTACAGAGTTTAAGTTTGAATTAGGCAACAATTCTGATGAAACAACATTCAGGAAACTGCTTAATTTCTTAAATAGCAGCGTTTTCCTTACTAAGAATCGAGTACATGACAAGAGCATCAGCCACACAAATGAAAAATTAATTCACAGCCACATCTCATGGAAAGTCTGCACACCAGAGAGGAGGAAAAACAAAACCAGGTTACTCAGCTGCACACTCACGAAGAAACTGCTCTTGAATTTAAATTGAACAACACACTGAAAAATCCTCAAGGAATCAGATACTGGATCCAGAATTAGCCCAAATATGTCTGGTTCTGAACAGTATTTTCTAGTGGTCATCATTAAGTCACCATAAATCAACAGGCATGACCTTGTCACACTCGCATCACTCAAGTGTTTGGTAAAAGTAATAGAGCTGTTTCCAGAAAGGTACAAAAGTAATCCCACTCCAGTAACAATCCTCACTACTAATTTCATTGTTTTTCTTTCAAAAATATTGCAATAAGGTAACACAGTTGAAGTTCAGAAGGGGCTGCGATCCTTCTGGTTTTACCAGAGTTAAGACCTAATTTCTGTAAAGCTCCTTTTTTGCCCCTGAATTACTGACAGAAGCAGTAATTCCACTGCTATCACAGAAGCAAATTTATCCTTTACAGCATGTGGGAGATGAGGACATGAAACAGTACACGGGCTCTTTAAAAGAGATGAGATGGAATAACACTCAACAGTGATTACTTGCCTAAATCTAACACTTCTTTTTCCTTTCCACCCATAGGCATTGCAATAGCTCTCGCTGTGCAATTCAGTACACAACTTAACACACAAGAGTGAGTGCTACCATTTTGAAAATGTTTCAGTAAAGAACAGCAAGAAAATGAAAATAGAATGAAACTGGGCTAGGCCTTTAAAGTATCAACTCAGAAGTATCAAATCAGAAGTAATTCCAATGAATGTTTACTATGGTACAGAACATAAGGACTACTTTGTTTTCATGTAAACATTAAAATTCACATTGCTAAATATTCAGAAAACTGTGTAGTGTGTTATCCTCATAAAAATGCATCTAAGGGATGCAGATGAGGCACAACCTTTTACAGGACTGTAGTACATTTTTTAAAAATTTTTGCAATTTAAATGAAGAAAATGAAGTAGAATATTCAACTGTATCAATAAGTAGTGCAGTCCCCAGATGTAACATAAAACAGACTAGATGACTACAGTATGCCTAATCTGTTCTAAAGATGTTCAGTTCAGTTCATCTTCAGCAATTTAATACAAAAAATGGTAATTACAGATGCAGGACTTCCATTTAGATCTGTGCCTGATCTTTGGTATATCTCTTCAGGAAAGGAACTGGACTCAGCAAGACCTGAAAATATAAATAAAAAAATGCAAAAACACATTTCTGATTATCTGAACACATAAAAAGCCAGTGTTTTTATTTACAGTGGGTTGTGACTGATTTGTTTAGTAGCTTGTATCATTTCCTAGTGGCAAAAAGAACAACCGAAAAATAGTTACATAAAGTAACTACACAGACACTGAATGAACAAGAATGGAAATTTGCAGACTTTTAAGAATGAAGACTTGGTCCCTACACAGAAAACTTACGATAAACACTGATTTTGTAAGCACTACTGTTCAAATAAATACCTCAAAAGAAAAAAATCCATTAATGGCTCACTGAACAATGCCACAAGTAATCTCAGTATCAACACATGCCTGTGTAACTCACCCTCAACCCTTTGTCGTATACAGTACCACAAGCTTTACAGTATTCTCACTGGGCTCATGTTCAGTATATCCCATTAAGGATACATGATGTATTACATGTATGATTGCTTCCAACAGCATGGTCCCTACCCGTTTCAAGATTTTTTGGTATCTTCTCCTGGAACAGAATTGGCCTGAAAGCAAGCGTAGATTTAACACTTTTCACTGGAGAAGATTCAACATTCAGTGATGTTTGTTTTCCCTGATGATCTGCAGAACTCCTTGAATTCTCTTCAGCTTCCTCAAAACGAGCAAAGTTCTTTGTGACAAGATCATCATTAACACATACCTAAAAAACCAAGATCTTCATTGACCAGTATCAACAAGGAATAATTTATACAGCAACAAACTATGCAGCCACATACTTCTTCACAATTTATTTGAAGCTTTCACTAACATTATGACAAGCAGTATCCACAAATGCCTTCTGGTATTAACCCCAGAACACTCAGTCGTATCTTCCTGCATGTTCTCTAAACAGGTGTTAATTAATTGCCTGTTTTGTGCTTCTGCCTAAAATTCTGTACTCAACTTCTTTATAAGCTCTAAAAGGGCATCAAAATCTGGCAGAAAAAAGTAACGCTCAAGCCCTGCATCTGATGATTTCATTGGTTTTTGTGAAGTCTGACACATAGGAATAGTTTGTTAGAACTTACCTGTTTACTGTAAGTCAAGCTAATTTCTTATTGATTCTGTGGGCATGAATATCCAGCAGGAAAAAATAATGCTGAACCTGGAACTTCTTAAACTCCACTGGCTCAGAGATCAGTGAGACTATTGCCAATGGATATTCTGAAGTGAGAGAAGGTATTTAAACTAACATGTGCCTTCAATGTCATTGTCTATGGGAGATACTATAACTCCAGTGATAAAGAGCCTTGGTAAAACTCTTCAAGTAGTAGCAGTCTGCAAATAAATGAATCTGTATCTACCACACAGCTACTTAAGTCTGTAAGACTGTAGCTACAGTAGATATTTAATGCAAGTTATGCATTTTGGGACTATTTTTTTTCCCAAATGTTTGAAGACTCAGTCTTATGCAAAAGCACGGTGAACTTCTGTATTTTTATATTGTACAAGTGCCTTACTGACACCAGAAAAAGGTGCCAAAAATAAACTAAATAATTCATACATCTGATTTCAAGTACTTGCTAGACTTCATTTGCTTGTCACTACCTTCCAACACGAGGCCAACATCAAGAAAAATGGGATTTCTTCTACTTGGAATTTCTCCCGAAGTTTACAAGCAACAGAAATATAAAACAAAACCTCTAATAAGTTAATTCCTTACCTTTTGTATCTAAGAGAAACTGCAAAACTCACTTGCAAGTAATGCTTTTCAGTCTTAAGCTCATCTCAAAGCTATAATTGACACAGCAAAGTCCACAAACGGATTTGTAGATACAAAAGTATCTTACCTTTTCACCTTTTATTGTGGCATAAAGGAAAACATCAAATGTGTTACCTTCTACAGCACATAACTTGGCTTCCATTTGAGTTGTTGCTGCATGTAGTAACAAACAGAAAGACTGAACTCTTACCAAATTATCGTTATTTTTCACTTTTACTTTGAGACATTACATGTCTAGCTGATGTTTGGTTTTGTGTATTTCTTTAGAGAAGTTATTACAAATGTAGTAACTTTTAAATGGAAACAAGTAACAAGGCAATAAAACCCTGAAAGTTACAAAAATGAAGCTGTCCTTCCTCTTTAAAGGAAGATCAAGAGTAGGAAAGTACTAATGACCTCTCAACACAGACCAGTGTTAATTCTATGTTAGAAGTCTTTTTCTTTTAACCTTTAACAATCTATAGTACAAATGCATACTTTCTCAAGTTGACATTTACCTTTCTTTAAATCAATTGTATTTCCACACTTGTATAGCTCAGGCAGGCTCCCCATTCAAGCAAACGTAGCTGATAAAGACTGTTTAAAGTCTGACAGTCTTCTCTCAGTCTTTAAGAAGACCAAGAAAACTGGGGTTGTTTAGCCTTGAGAAAAGAAGGCTGAGATGGGTTTTGGCAGGATGTTTTGTTTACCTTTGAGAAGGTTCTGAAAATATTGAGTAGCAGCACTGTCCCATCTTTTGGCTGGTCTAGAAAAAGCAACACAACTGGTTATCCCACATCTTTACCACGAGACCCAGTGAAAACTTTACTATTCAAGTCCTTCAGAATTGTAGTAAGATGAAAGCACAGCTAAAATCAGGAATATGTCCTGAAAAAAGGCAGAATGAGGAGAATCAAAGCTACCTATAAACAGCTATAGACCGTCTGACCAGCTAAAAATGTAGAGCCTCCTCTGTAAGGAACATCTCTTAGGGACAGATTAGTAAGGAATTTCCTATGGGAATCAAGAAACATTTCTGACAAAGGACAAGAACTTTGTCAGAAACTTACCTGAATTTCCAAAGGTTTTAAAAATCAAAAATATCAAGATTCAAATAGGTGAACAGTAAACCCTAAATCATTAAGGAAGCAGTTCCATGTAAGAACTGTTCCTCTCAAATGGAAATAATTATCCACTGACATCCTACGGTCTTCTTGAGACAGTTTCTTCCAAAAAACATTTCTGCAATCAAAAATTCACACTTAGGAAACATATGTATAGATCTATTAAACTCTACTTACATGATTTTTGCAGTGTCTTCATAAAAATCAATATGCAATGTCACTGGCTTTGTGCCATACAGTCTACACTTCTTTGCTCTATATGGGATCTGCATAAATGTTTCCAGGGCAACTCGAATGCTTAAAAACAGAGCAGAAAAAATCCCATTTTTCAGAGCACATTTTCTTCTCCAGAAGCCACTGGTCTCATACACATCCTTCTCTTTCCTCCATCCTTCCTCTTGACAACACAGTTCTTCCAGAATTTTGGCTTCCACAGTGAAATAGCCAGAAACCGCTGTTTTGTTTTTCATTTTAGAGAAAAGAACTTTAAAGCAAAGAGCTAAACAGCTATTTTTAAAAACACTTCTGAGATTTCAGGAGCATCAGGTTTCATAGTGGCTTTATGAAAGCCTGGGAAGGCAGACTGCCACCTCTTAGTAAACAAAGTAGTAAACTGCAGTGCCAAACCCCCCATACGCACTTATGTGTGCCCAGATGACAGAAAGTTGGTTCAGCAAGTGAAATTCTTTGTCTACGTATGCTTTCTGAATGATATTAATTAGTCAGAGTTTTTTTTAATGTTTAGGTTTATAAACACTTAGTAAGAGAGAAATGTATATATAAATAATGTTAAGTGGCAATCATAGATTTCAGTCATGACAAACTGCCATTATTTCAATTTCACATCTTAAAAAAAAAACAAAACAACACCAAAGCCTGCAACAGAATGCATCTTTAAAAATTCACAAAACAGGGACTGCTTTGCATTCACAGTTGCAAAGGCATCCTATGCCTAGCAGTTTCTTGCAGGCCCAACCCAAACCTGAATTTAAGCAAAGCCCTTCCATTACCTACCTTAAGCAAAGCCATTCCGTTACCCAAGTAACGTTTTAATAGTAATGAATAAATAAAAAATACACTTCAGTGATAGTGTAGAAAACCCCAAACACTTACTCCTTTGATTTAACAAAAATGTATTTGGCATAATCCACAAGAAAACATTCTGTTTGATAATGATCTGTACAGTACATGATTGATTTAATAACCGCTCTACACCAACATTTGAGTTCCTCACTGAACACCACACAAACCTGGGAAAGGGGAAAAAAAAGAACAAAATGGTAAGTTCATGTAAACATAACAAATTACACTCTTACAAGCAAGAATATGGTCCTTATCCTACAGCCCTCAATTTTCTTTGTAAAATGCAGCTTATGTAGTTATGAAATTTGCATCTAAGAAAATAGTACCTCTGTAGATGTCATGATCTCCTTTTTTACAAAGAATATTAGGAAAAAAACCAAAACGTCACCCCCCCAAAAAAAATGCAGAAAACATCTGCATCTATGTACAAGATACAACAATGATTCTACCTGGCCTTCTTCTACCGCTAGTGGTTTTACTTCATCCATATCTTCATAAGATTTGTTATAGAACAGATTCATTTCAGCCTTCAGGTTTTCATATTCTATTTCATCAACTGTGTAAGGTCCACATCCTTTAATAGTAACCCAAAAACAACCTGGATCTTCAACCTGAGGCAAAGGATACATAACAATAACAAATATTATTAATGCCTACTGAAACAGTAAGATGTTTTTAAGAACAGCTGAAGAGCAAATATAAACCAAAAAAAAAAAAATCTTTAAAATCATGGGATCTGATACTTAGCATGCAGAATGTTAGGAAGCAAAACATGTTTCAACTTCAGACCATTCATTAAATGTCTTCTCAGCTTGCAAGTTTTAACAGCACTGCAAACAGCAGCATGTACACTCTAAAAGGCAGTATCATTATTTTAAAAGCTGCTTAACCCAAACAGCAGATAAAGAGCAAAGACAAAGCTTTTCACTTCCATAGTCTTAAAGAAGTACATTTAAAAAAAACCCAAAATACACAACAAACCCTATCTATGGGCTATTCTTCATGCTCAAGAGTCTACAAGACAGTCAGCTCCTTTAAAATGGGCTCACAGTTTTTGCTCAGCCTCTGAAGAGCTTTATATGCCAGACTTTCAGCTGATCTGTCCTCAGTTATTATGGGTTAATCCCAGCTAAATACTACACAGCTGCTTCCTCACTCCCCTGCAAAGGGATGATTGAGAGAATTGGAAGGGTACAAGTGAGAAAACTCACAGGTTGGTATGAAAACAGCTGAATAGGCAAAGCAAAAGCTGGGTAAGCAAGCAAAGCAAAATAAGGAATGCATTCACTGTTGCTCACGGGAAGGCAGAGGCTTTGTCACATATTATGGTGACTTGGAAAGCCACATTCATTAACTGCAGGTGTCTCCCCTTCATTCTCATTTGTCACAGCTTCTATTGCACACCATGACATCCAATACCATGGAATATCCCTCTGGTCAGTTGAGGTCAGCTGTCCTGGCTATATTCCAGAAAAATATTTTTTCCATGATCACTTGTGGAATTGAGCAGAATCTAGTACTACAGTACACAGCTCCACATCTTCCCTTTTAGATTTTAGCTGCATCCCTACTGACTTAAGATGTAACCAATATAAAGATGTAAAAGGAATAACCAAACCTATGTAATCCACGTGACCCCACACATGTAAGAAATTACCAAAGGGAAATACAGAGACATCTTATTTGTAAATCTGACTTTCAGAGTTACATCAAAATGAACAGAAATCCTTTACTTCAAAAACATAACAGCATACCTGTAATACCAAGACTTCCATGTTTCTCAGCTAAATTCTTCCTCAATGCTACTGCAAATTAACATCAAACGCCTGATTAATGATTCTTAAAGCTGCTATTTAAGCATAAATAAAGAGCACATACCCTAAGCAAGTCTATAAATTTTTGCCACTTTGTTATTAATTACACAAGAAAACAGATGTTTGCCCAAATCCCACACCCATGCTGAGGGTATTTACCCTGCAAGCGGTCACTACCTACCCCACACCACTGTGTGAGGAAAACACAGCAGAAAGGGAGAGGGTGCCTCTCCTGCCAACACACTGCTACAAAGAAACCCTCATTCTCTATCCCTCTTGTCAGCATTATTCCACCTAACCCCCCACATCTAACATGCACAGTGTAAAAATAGAAAAGACAGGAGAGGACAAAAGACCATTAATAAACAATGCACAATTTACCTCCCCCCTTCTTCAGCTTCACCCTCTACCTCATAAAAGAAAAAAAAAAATCATAAAAAAACCCCAATCCCCCTCACCTCAGCCAACACCACCTTCACAGCTACAGCCACCCATACCAACGCTACCGCCTTCGCTTTCCAGAACTTTCCAAACCCACCCACGCCCACACACTCACCCCCGGTGCGCAGGCGCGGTTCCGCCCAGTGCGTGCCCCGCCCATGTGCCGGCTCGCCCTGAGGGAGAGAGAGGCGGGAAAGGGCCGGGGTCACCTCAGCTGTGGTTGTGACTCAGGAGACCTCGCGGTGCTTTTGCGTTCCTACTGCGCTGCCCCGGGCTCAGAGGCGCCGGGCCGGGCCGGGCCGGTGGTACCGCAGGCGGGGGAGGGAAATAGCCGGGTGGGAAGGCGATGGAGCAGCTGAAGACAGCCGAGGGGGATTGTTCTGTGCAAATGGCATCCGGCACTGTGAGGTGGTAACAGCCAGGGCTTCGGCAGGATGTGTTTTTCCCGGACTCTGCTGCAAAGTCTGAAGTGGACCGTGTTCTTGGTACGTGAGACCAAGCAGATGGGGAGAAAATGCACCTGGCAGTTTTCCATTGGAATTCTATGCTACTTAGATAAATGCATAACTACAGCAGAAAACAGTTGTAAATGACCCATGGCATTTAGGCCTTAAAGAAAACTTTACTCTAGCATCTCAAGCTCTGTGGTAAATTAACTACTTCTTGTTTTAATTCACTCTTGTGTACTACCCTTTCCGTTCAGACATTAAAAAAGTTTCAAGCCTGATTTTCTTTTGCACAAGGCTGCATAGACCGGGTGCCAAAGTGTTTCTTTGTCCCCTTTTCTTGGACTGACAGAATTAATCTTCTGCTTTACTGTTGACTAACTAAAAATAAGGAATCTTGGTTCTACACAGAACATGAAAGAGAGATCACAACCAGTGTACATCTTTATCAATTCTGTATCTGGTTAGATTTGTGCATCTGCTCATTTAAAACAGCCTAGCAATTGCTCAGGTGACTTTACCCATTACAAACAAATACTGACATAATTTTGCAGTCAATATACTTGGTATTATAGACTCTACAAAAATGATAATAAGCACAGGTTTACCTCTTTTGTAGTGACCACAGTTAATCTCAAAAAGCTAAAAATCATGTAAGAAAGGGTACTTTCTTTATCTACGTTTTCTTAGTTTTCCTGTTGTCTTCACGTTCAGAAGAGTCAGCCAGAATATTCTGAAGGAGATACTATACTGCATTATACACAGTGTACATAATATACTACTTTACGTGATCTATGTTTAGTAGAGGTATACAAATTTTAACAAGTTCTGCAAAACCAAGAGCAGTCTGAGCATGTTCAAAGAGAAGAGAAAAAAACACAGGCTTTTTTCTAATACAAATGAATACTACAAACTAATTTGATTTAATGAAAATATTGCAGAAGATTTTAATTGAAATACAGCTTTCTGAACAACTTTACTGGCTAATCTCAAATCATTATTCATTCCTCTCCCAGATGAAGAATTTATATTGCTATTCCACTTATTGCACAAAAAAAGACGAAACAAACAGAAATCCAAAACAAAAAAGCAAGCAGCAGTACTTTATCTGAAGTTCTTAAATCCTAGATATATTTAGTAAAGTAGAGAGAAAAAATGTAGGATATTGATATATTGAAACAGGTGTTTCCAAGGTAATGCACTGTTCCCTAAAGTTGACAGCATTTTTACAGATAAACTTTTTCTATTTTTTAAATTGCTAACAAAATGAAGATTAAGATATTGAGAATGCACTCAATGTCATAGGTGACTTTGTATAAATGATTTCTGGTTTTGTAGGTTGTAAAATTTTTAACAGATTAGCATTAGTAGAATTTAGGTATATCAAATCTGAACATTAACTTTCCATAAATTTTTTTAAGAGTGATTCTTAGTTAATAAATCTAAACGTACACATACACACACATTTTCCCAAAAATGAGATAATGGAAGATGTCAGCAGATATGGAATGGAAGATTTCGTTCATTCTTGGACACGCATTACAGTTGTCTAAAGGATAACTTTGGGAAGCATAGAAAAAAATAATTCTAACTCTATATATGTTTGTTCTGGAGATGATACTTAAATTTTCAGTGAGAAAAGGACCTGTGTGACCCACCAGACCAGTGTTGCAGCATATTCTACAGTTAGTATCTATCGTTACCAAAAAATTGCATTTAAGTTAATCAATAATTAAGTTGATGGTTACGTTACATTTTCAGTCTCTATCTAAACACCGTAACTGGCACAACTGTGCTATTTCAAAGAGTGAACCAATTAGGTACTCAGAAATCTCAAACACACAAAATGCTTTGGCAGAACAAAGCAATATTTTCATAGCTATTTGGCAGTGGTTAGAAAGGACCAAGCCCACAGTGAATATGTAATAAAAAATATTCTAGCTTTAAAAATTATAATCTGCTGTTCTCAGAGTTTATCATCAGTGGATTCATATGTTTATATTTTGCTTGAATATTAACATAGACAGCAAGATTGTTGATGTTTTTAATAACAATCCGGTGAAATATACTACCCTCTTTCATGAGCTTGTCAACTGTTTTATCTGTTGTCATGATGATTTTCTTTTCTCCTGTATAATCTGGATCTTCTGGATATAACTCATCTCCTGAGGGCAGAAAAAAAAGTTTGTTATACATTGCCAAACTTATTATTCAAACATTTGACTCAGTGACACTAGCAATTTTTTAACATTCCTCAGGACATGAAACTCAGTGGGAATTTATTTAACAATAAAAAAGTAAATAGCCTCAAAATATCTTCAAATTTCGAGATACAGCCATAAATTTCTGGAGAATCTGTCAGTGGCATTGTGGTGGACATCTGAGGTACTGTATGGATGTTGAGTGTTCCTGATAAAAGTAATATGCTATAGTCACATCCTGGTCAGATAGAAGTTTATGAAATGGGTGGAGAAGAAGACAAGTACCCTTCCAAGTGTATGAAGATAGTCTACAATAGGACTAGGAATACTACTAGTTATTTTTTTCTGTTTTATTGAAGAAAGGTGTTTTGCAATACAAATGCATATTATTCTTGTACAAGAATGCTTATAAACCACAAATTTGAGAAGTCAGATGTGACAAAAAAGAAGAAAGCATACTGAAGACCAAACTAAAATTCATAAAATAATAAGTAGTAGATGCAGCTTTTCCTAAGAAGGTGAAAATGTACATGATTATGAAATGAGAGACACTTTGGTTTGAAAAAGGGGAGAAAGAAAATGATTTTGTGTTTAGCTCACTGCCCTACCACTACAGCTGTGAAGACATACTGCAGCTACACTTGACCCACTTGCCCTGACAAAAACAGTAAATGTGAATTCACACTTAAAAGGACTAAATATAAGTTCTAATACATCCTTTGAATTAAGAATAATAATAAAAAAGTTAAAATACTTAATATTTCTTCTTAAAAAAAAAGCATAGAAACAATGAGATTATGTACAAGTACAGAAATAACTGCTGTATGAAATGTATTGAACAAGGGAGCCAAGCAGTAGAAAAAGCATACAGTGCCGTAATATTTTCTTTTCAGTTATAGACCAGTCTGTGTGAAGAGGACTGAGTATCTATCAGTTCCCAAGCTTTTATATATTTAAAAGAACCTTCATCTGTTTTCTTACCTGGCAATAGCTGAATGTAGCCATCTGAAGCACTCAACATCACAGGCATCCAACATTCACACCCCTCTAGAGCTCGATCTGAGCTGAACTTGTGTAACTCATCTAGTGAAGAGAAGTTGCACAGCCTACACAATTCATAGAACTGAGGTGGAGGAAACCATATTTCTTGAGATTTAAAGCGTTCAATGGCTTCTGGAGGTGATGACCACTGAAAGATTGAAACAAGCCTTGAAGGAACAGCTTCATCACCAGATAGAAAGTACCAATATTTTCACAAGCCCTTAGCAAAGAAAGTCTCTACAGACAAAAAGATCTTCAAACAGCCCAAATTTTCTGAAAACAGTAAGACACACATATAAACTATATCAAAATAACAAGAAATTTAGAAAACCTAAGCAACATTGTAAAAGCATTTTAAATACAATAATTAAGCTTGCTTTTTTTTTTTTTTTGTAAGTTTTTGTTTTATATGTAGGCATGTCAAGTTTGGAAACTCAAATAGCATCTTGTTTTAAGGGCCTAAGTCTGCTGAAATCAAGAGAAAAACTTCAACTTGATCAATGTCAACTCAGTAAACAGGGTTGCTACTAATGCTTTAAAAATTAAAGGTACCACTAAACCTATGCTTCCTGTACAATGTGTTTTCAGAGTGAACATTGTTATATTTAAACGTGGTGTTGTTTTGCATGCTTAAGCTACTAGTAATCTTAATTTAATCTCACATTAAATTTAATAACATAAATGTGTGCATAAGCATTTGCAGTATATTTACAGTTACAAAAAAATTATAGCAAACTTTTGTTAGGTAATAATTAGCTAGTAGGTAAACTTTTACATAACTACTGGGTTTCTCATCTACTTCTAACTGCTTTTAGACTCTTCAGAATTCTAAAAAAAATTCTAAAAAAACCCCAACTCAGTGTATGTGACCCTAAGACGTTTTTTCTTTTTTACTTTTACCCCCGCCAATTAAAAAACCCAAAACAATATAGCTCCAAATAATGTTTTAGTAATACCCTATTTTAACAAGAGTGTATGTTACTTAAACTATTCCAAGTAGTTACAAAAAATTAAAATTACCAGCAGCTCTTGGGGCCCTAGAATACCCTGAACATGCCAGATGGATTTCTCCACGTGTACTGAATGTTAAGGGTACAGTGACAATACACCATTGATAAAAGAGTGATTACTTGTCATCTACCTTTGTAAGATACAGTAATTAGGTGTAAATGATGTGATGTGACACACATCCCGTGCCATGACCTTCAAGAAACGCCCATTTCTGCCAGCAGTGACAGCGGCTCGGCTGATGTAGGGGTTACTGGTGGGAAGCAGAGATGTACACGGGAGGGGATTAACATGAAGGTGAAAACTCCCTTTTCTCACATTTTAAGGGAGCGAAATCAAGACAGCTGGAGAGCCAGACCCTTGCTGGACTGTTCAGTGGGTACTGGGCCCATGCCAGCAGCCGGGCCGGTTTCCCTGAGAGGGGGCAGGACCGGCCTCTTACCAGGAAGGCTGTGACCTCTTGGTCGTCCTGCGAGGTGCGGGGCGGCCGCTTCTCCAGGCAGCACAGGTAGAAAGCTGTGTCATAGCGCCGGCCGCCGCGGCCCGCCCTGGCCACAGGAGTCAGCCAGTTGCTCCACTCCTGCAGCGCCCAAATGTTGGGAACGCAGCCCAGGTGCCGGCACAGCTGCAAGAAGGAGCCCGGCTCCTCCTGCACTCGGCGCCTCCACTCGCTCAGCTCGGCTGCGGGGGGCAAGAGCTCCTCCGGCAGCAGGGGGGCCGGCCCGCTGCCCGCCGCCGGCCCGGGCCCGGGGCCCGGCACCAGCAGCAGAATTCCCGCCTCCTCGAAAGTTTCCCTGATAGCGCAGATGCGGAAGGCGACTTCTCCCGGCAGCGGGGAGCCCAGCCGCTCCCGGGCGGCGGCGAAGAGCGGGGCCCGGCTGCTGCCGGGGGGCGGCGGCCTCACCGGGCTCAGCCCGCACTGAGGCGAGGCGGGCAGGAGCCCCAGCCATTCGGCCGAGAAATCGGCCGCCTCCAACAGGCCACCCGGAAAGACGTGGGCGCCGGGCATGAAGCCGCTGCGGGAGCTGCGCTGCAGCAGCAGCAGCTCATAGTCGGTGTGGTCAGGCGGAGAGCGCGGCAGCCGCCCTGGGGTACCCGCCGCCAGCAGCAGCGTGGCCGCTTCCCTCCAGGGTCGCATCCGCGAGTTCATCCTGAAGGCGGAGGAGGCGGCTGCTGCGGCCGAGATCGCGCGGCGGGACCGTCCGGGCGCCGCCTGGGCCCCGGGAGGAGCCACTGCAGCCTCAGGCAGCGGGCGGGAGGGCCCGGCGTGTCTCGGCCGTGGTGGCGGTCAGGGCTGGGCTCACCGCCGCCGAGGGAGCGTTTGGCCCGCCCAGAGACGTGGTGAGATGGAGACCTGCCAGGAGCTGTCAGTAATGCCTCAGCCCCGATCTGCCTTGATCCGGTAAGTGGTGTCCTCAAAGGGCAACAGCTTAAGGAAATACAGAGGGTTTACAGGCACGCGGCGAATGGCTGAAAGGAGCGAGGTGGTGGCTTTCAACTTACTTGAAAATCTGAGGCTTGGAATGCTTTGCGCTCCCTGAGTTTTCGTAGCATTGAGTGTATATTGCAGCATGACAAGATGTAAAGTCTTCCTGAGGGACCTTCCCTGCTGAAGGGACTTGAGTTGCAGCCCCAGGAGTCAGTACAGGGTCAGGAACCAAGGACTCTGATTTGTAATCATAATACTGCTACTGACCCACGAGCAAGCCTCAGAGAAGTCTTATCTCAATTCCCCATCAAGGCATATGGATAAAGCATTTTAGGTCTTTAATTAAATATGTCATGCTCCAAGTTGTTTGGATTTCTTCTAGTAGCCTTCAAAGGTGACAAGTATGTACAGTTGTAAGTAATTTTTATTACACAGCTCTTCCGTTTTGAAGAAGCTTTTAAGTACCTGGTTACCTTAAAAAAGATATGTTCAGGAAAGATAGCCAAACCTTGAACAAGTTTTTTCAACAGATACTTTTCTTTAGAAAACATTTTATTTTAACATTTCATTTTTACTCCTTAGTTCAGTAACAGGTTTTTTTTAGTTGGATGGTTGGTTTGGTTTTTTTTTTTAATTTGTAAGGCACATGCTGAGAATTTTTTTAAGAATATGATTAGCATGTAATGTATGGGGAATCCTCCTATTCATAATCCTTCTGCTAGGTGGTTTGGCAAATATCCGCACACCTGCCTGTGCCATTTTATCTGACTGTGTAGTTAATGCCTCTCAGATGTGGCTTAACGTAACTGAAAGCCAGTGGGATGCTGGAATATGCCAGTTGACAAGCCCAAAAATTCAGCTGAGGTTTATGCAGGCATGGCTGGGCCATGTGTGCCTCCTGATGCTAGGCTGCAGTCAGCAAAGAACAGGTGATACTGGAACAGTCAGAACACCAGCTGCAGTATTGCCAGACCATATACAAGTCTCCCTCTCCTTTCCTTATGACCAAATATACAAGCGAAACTGGGACATCTTGTAACCGTTTTCATTTTTCATACTAATTTTATCCTTACTGCTCATCAGTGATTACTATCTTAAGAAATGGAAGGCTCAGGCCCACTAAGGGGCTTGTTTCCTAGTAGAAGGCATTTTGAACATCATATCATCACGACCATCTCGTGTTTGTCTTTTGCACTCTTAGTATAGTTACCTGTTTTACTGTGTTGAGTATTCGTTTTGTTGGAATGTGCTTTGCCTAAAAACTATACTACTGGTGAAATATTAATAAACTACTAAGGTTTTTCAAGGTTTAATGTCCAATGAGCTTGATGGGTGATCAAAAAGATTTAGCGTCCATTATGTCAGATCATTGCAGCATGAAGGCATTTTAAGTAGAAAGTACTTATGTACCAATAATTAACACTGTCATTTCCAAATCAGTTGTAATACCAACACATATATAGAACTGTTTTACTATTGCAAAAATGAAACCCGATACTTCTTTATTTCAGGTTGTTTTCAAAAAGATTGTGCTGTATTGAAAAATAAACCTTTCTGAAGAGATCCAAAAGTTACATCCAATGAAACACCTTAAGATTATTGCATTGATAAGAATTCCTTCTGAAGTATTCTAAGATCTTCATTGTAAATTATTTATTTCTACAATGTCGAGGTTATTTGAATATTTCCCCCCCTGCTTTGTTTAAAGTAATGTTTACTTTGTTTGAAGTTTTTTTTTGTGTGTGATTATAATACTTAGCAATAGAACAACTTAATTCCTTTTTGCCACATAATTGCATAAATTATTTTACAGATACAGATCAGTGCAAGTCATGTCACTGTTATAACGAATTTCAGATAAAAACAACATCCACCATTATCTCACAACTTAATTTGGCTTTCATGCTGTCCTGTGAGTTGGAGATGATGGTATTGAGTTCTTGGTTTAATTTGTATGCATCTGGTAAAAAGGCTGCCACATGTAGATGTGTATACTATGTCAAAGAAATTGTTACAACCTCAAGTGGAGATTTCACTGAGCATGTCTACTAAATCTCAAACTGGCTAATTAAAAAATAAATTCTGAAGGTTTTAGTTGTTTATCTTGTATAATATCAATGAATAGACAGACTTCATGAGCAATATAAAAAGTAAGTAGCTCTGTTTTTATCTCTGCCCAAACTGTTAAACTGTGGCACTTATTTTGTAGTTTTTCAACTGTTGTGTCAAAAATGTGAATAAATGGCAGATCTATGCAATGAATGTTTATGATTATAGCACCGTTATATAGACTGACTGAAAGAAAAAATATAGCTACCTTTAAACAAAACAATATTCTAACAAATCAAAGTGGATCAGAAAACTAGGTTACAGATAGTATTAACAACTGGAAATGTCCTACTTCCAACAGATGCAAAATGGATTGCATGTCATGCAAGCTGAAATTATAGTTCTAATTCTGTTGCTTTTAATTACATGAACAGTCTTCACACATGTGATTTCTCACTAAACTAAGCTGTAGTGGCTGATAAGAGTTATGATTCAGACCACTCCTTCAGGACCCAGAACTCAGATGTCTGGTTATGTATAAAGTTACACATGCAATCAACATGTTAGATAAAGTTTCTAAGGGAGTATCGTGTTTGGTGTGTCTGGTACTGCTCAGTCATTTTATATGGTATAAATAGTTAAACATTTTCTTTTATCTTCTTTTCTCATTTCCAACTTCCTTGTTTTTCACCCAAGTTTTATGCTATTTATATATAGATTCTTCCAGATCAGGAATTGCATTTGAGTATCTTTTTTCAAGACAATTATACATGGCTGTATAACCATATGTTTACTATTCTTACAGAAAAGCTCATAATTTTTGCATGTTTTAGGCTACATAATTCCTTCATCTGTGACACATCAATGACTTTGTATGTTCTTTGAAAATTTGTGTGAGAGACAGACTTGACTGATCATAGACTTCAGTGATTATTTTAATGCAGTGGAAAACTGACCAAAATAACAGATTGTGACTTTGTTTCTGTGCATCTGAATTAGAGCTTGCTTTTAGAGTTTTTTTTTTTTGCTTGTTTAATTTGGTAGAGATGTTACTAGTAAGTGTGTAATAGATAGTGTCATGCAGTACAGTATAAATAAGATGTACAGGTCAATCAGACAAAACAAACCACACCACCTGATCCTATGGCGGTGCAAGAAGTCAATTCAGACAAAATTACTGAAACTGAGCAATAAATGTAATTGCTTTTGCTAACCTGCCTCTGTGGGTGGCATTTTCAGAAATGCTTTAATGCTATTCCTATTTGTCTACATGGCTTCTAGTCACATTCCTTCCAGTTCCAGCATGAAATGCTTGTATGTGGCTGTATGAAAAGATGCAGAAGAGCCTTCATGCATGCCATGTGACTTTTCACCTTTCCACAGGTTTAATCACTGGTAGCTGATTAAGCTACATTTCCAACTGCATCACGTACTGTGACAGCAAGCTGTCAGAATGGATGACAGAATCCAGCCTTCTGGGACTAGCTTTTCCAATAAAAAATCCCTGGCAGTGTGAAGCAGAGAGAAAAGGATTGTCTTTTGTAAAACTGCTATCAACATGTAGCAAATCAAAATATTTTTTACTATTATTATATATTCATTTAATTGAAGAGTGGGTGGTCAGTTCCACTCAGGGATATTTTATATTCTTTACTTACTGGATATAAGATACTACTTTCTTACAAAGCTGTAGTTTAATGTTGTGATGCTATATTTAACAAAAAGCATACTTTGCTAACATCAGGTGAAGACTACATCCATCCATCTCCTTCCTTTTCTTGTCTTTCCTTCAACACATACAGATCATTTTATAAGAAAGACATCATTTTCTAATCCCACTTTTATTGTATGCTTACCATAGAAAGTGCTGCTCACGTGTAGACTAGGTCCTGCATTAAAAGACTTACATAATCGTATTGAGAGAAAGCATTTGGAGATCTGTAATCCACTAGTCTTACTGAATGACTTTTTACATAATGAAAATCTGTGAAGGGTAAATATGTTGACTAGGAGTTCCATTAACACTTAAAATAGAAGTTTTTTTCTGGAAAATGCACATAAACAACACAAGCCTTACAAGGAGAAGAAAACCATAACTAATCCTTGACTACAAACAATAAGCACATATTTAATTTTTAATCCGAAAGCCTGTGACATCAGTAATTTAGTCTGGTTTTAAATAATTGCATTCATGTAAGAAATATTTTCATATTTACATGAAGAATTCCTAAACTTTTAATTTCATGTTTATAATGCTGAAGTTTGGTTGTTACAGTGTTTATAACATGAAGAGAATAGCTTTAGTTAGGGTTCTGTGTTCATTTTGTTAGTAAACTAAAAAATGTAGTTTTTATGGTGATAGACAAGATGTCCTGGAATAAAGCTACAAATTTCTGCATTTAACACTCAGCACAGGTAGTTTGATACAACTGTTGATTGTCATTGCTGTCAATACCACAGTACCAAATTTCACACTCCCTAGGTTGTGTGTCTTTTGCTGAAGTTAATGCAAGCTTTGCTGACTGAAAGGGGGCAGAGTTGGGATCCCAGCATGGTGAGGATCTAAGACATCAGTTTAGTCTGGTTAAGACTCTCCAGTTTCCAATTGCCCAAGCCAATGGTTCTGTACTTCATTCAACACCACCAAACAAGCAGTGCTGAAGGCAACATCACCTTGATTCCCCTGCAGTATAAGTTAAGATATATCACTATATTCAACTTTGGGAGTTTGAGAAGGATGCATCTATGTAAAAATGGTACTGAGAGGGCTGAGCATGTTGCTTCTATTCCTGTGGTTGAAATAGGAACTTTTTGCTTAGATCTTCCTGACAAGCTGTATTAGTATTCCAAGTTTTGATTGGTTCTAATCACTGTTGCAAGTCAACCCATAAGTTGTAAGAATGTACTTTATTTTAAGTTAAATAAATAGTGACAGTAACAAGTTTGAATAATTCCAAGTGTAGAAAATACCACCCATGCCCAGGCAAATTCAGTATAATTCAAGTCAGGAGTAAGATTCTACTACATAACAAACTTAATAGTTCCATGTGTACCCTGTGAAAAAAGACAAAAGAGCAGAAGTAGAACACTGAAATTAAGCAATGACCATTTGCTTTTGTACTTGACAACACATTCTCATTCACTGATCAGCATGACACTATTTTCATTTTCATCATGCTGTTTAAATACAAAGTATTTTAGTGACTTCCCACTTTTCACTCAGAAAAACAGCATTTCTAGTCTCCTTTCCAGTTGTATTCCAGGGGAAAAAAAATGAAGACCTGCAAATCTATAAGAACTTTTTATTTCTTACTTTAAAAGAAGCAACAGTGCAAATTTTGGGCAGTGGTGGTTTCATCTTGCTTTTTTGTGCGCTGTTGTGCCTGTCACATTGAATGTATGCTTGTATCAAGTGTAGGAGATTAATGGCAGGAAGATTATCCATTTAGATGGTGCCAATCCTCTGTTAGGATTCTACTTAATCTATTAATTTCAGATAGCCTAAATATAAGATGATACAGATTTTTAAGAACAAACTCATGATGAAAAAATCTGCAGCCAGCTTTGTCTTAAGATTTGAAAATACATTGTTTTTCTAAGGCCCAATCCTTTAAATACTTATTGTGTGCATATTCATAATGAAGTAAGATATACACAATTATAGGCTACTTGTAGGAATTATTTGAGTCCTGTATGCAAAATACAAATTAAAAAAAAAAATGCAGTGGACTGAAAATTTACAATTTACCAGCGCCCTAAGGCTTGCTTTTGAAGATGAGATTATCTATTCTTAAAAATTCTTCTATACAACTAACCATAGATAAACAGTATACCCATTTTAGGGTACCAAAATACAAGATAATGAATGCTACAGGTGTTATAATTTATATATTCACCAGAAACCAGACTTGTATTACCTGGGTTTTCAGAACATCTAGTTAAATTATCTGATTTCAAAATAAATATTTGATTTTTCAAGACTAAAGTCCACCTTCTTACCCATCTTCCTGTGAACTAAGTAAAAGGAGAGTGCAAAGAGTGAAAATACCCACAAATCTTTACTGACTAGTGGTGGAAATCCAAACATGTACATTCTTCTTCAGTTTTTGCTGTATTTTCCATAAATATGTTTACTCAATATGATTGTGAAGGACTTCTCATTTAAATAACACACAGCAATTAGACATTGTCTAGACAGACTGAAACAGTAGCACCGATAAATACAGGCTTGACCTTGTTAATAGGATGCCAGGTCCTCCAAACCTAGACTAACTACATATAAAACACATCCTATGGAATGAGTGAATAGGATAAAAAGGAGTGCAGAGTCATCTCATAAAACTGAATTTCCATGAGAATCGAGCCACACTGGACCAATGTGCAGAACTTACATTGTGCTTCAGCATATTGATAGTCTTCAGCTTTTATAGTTCATGCCTCCACTTAATAGTTTTCCTCACCTGCACTATTTCTTCTCACGAGTGATCAGGTTCAAATTTCTAACATGCTTTTTCTCTCCAAATCCATCTGTCTTGAATTTTTAAAGAATAAACTGTTTGCTGTAGTTTTTCAAAGTATGTTTAGTTCTTAGTTCAAAATTACTAGCTGTTTGTGAGTGTTGTCAATGTAATTTTATTTAACAAGCATGAAATTATTGTATAGTAATTAAAAAAAGTGTCCAATTGTTACTTTTTGATAATGTGTCCATAATCAATGCAGAAGAATAACAGCTTATTTAAGAAACAGTATTACTGGATGTTTGTAGTTGCCTGTGGAGTGTCACTATAAAGTAAGTGCCAAACATTAGAATGGAGAGTGCATGTATTTGCAGTAACAAGACAATTCCCTAAGTTACATAATAAATACCATAATACATAGGTTCTTTTACAAAACATTATAGAGCTCGTTTGCTCTATAAAGTTAGTGTTTGTCTCCCCAGTTTAACATTTAGATGTTGACAATTCTGTAGGAAAGCACTGGAAAGCTTTATACTGCATTTGCCTCCCAAAATTGCAGTTTACCAAATAGGATCAATCCTACAAGCTTTGTGTTTCCCAAATGATTAATCAGAGATGAATGAGATATGAAACTGAGACACATTTTTAGCTTTTTCTGGATTTCTGTAATGAATTCAAGAGCATGCAGAAATCTGGCAGTACATATACAGGCACCAATCCCTGCCTGTTAACAAGTGAGGGGATCTCTTTGAGTTAATAAAAAGTTCAACAGCATTTAACTCAACAGCATTTTTGTTTGCCAAAATCTGTTTTCAAAAATTACGGCTTCTGCTATAGGTACATTCACTGCTTCTATTTTATATAGTTTTTATATAATTATATGTGAAGTGCAAACTGTTTGCTTCTACAGAAAAAAAAATCTGAACCAGCAGCAAAAGAATCCACCTTTCTGCTGGGGAAAACTAAGTTGTGGTAAATGAGAGCCACGAGGCTTACTAGTATGTGTTCTGAATGTGCAACTCCCCCTTTTTTCCCGTTGGATTTGGGAGGCGATTAGTCAGTCATTCCCGAATGCTGTGCCAGCCCATGAAACCGGGTTCTGTACAATCCAGTCTAAATCAACAAATGGTATTTAGTATCAAACATCGTTTGTTCTGTTTTCTCCGTTCTTCTCCACACCTTCCCCCTCCCTAACTATTAGCTTATCTAAAATAGAAGCTTTTCATTCTTTTCCTCTGCTGGAGTAACATTTTATGCATTTGTTGAGAAACCCCAAATATATTCATTTTGTCAGACAAAAGACCCGTGCTAGCTTCCCAATTTGTGTTACTCTCAAATTCTGTAAACAGTGAGCAGCAACAAATACCAGAGCCTGTTCAAGAGCAAAAAATACGGGCTTCTGAGAATAGTGAACTATTAATAGCAGACAAATCCCTGTTATAGCCAGTAGTGATAATACCCTGATATTTCAGAGTTAACTGTTAAAAGTCCAGCAAGTGAAGACATCCTATTCTGCAGGCTGATTTGCACCTCTTCAAAAAGCAAGAAGAAACAAATCGCGCCTTTTAGAATACCGAGAGGCAAAAGTTTTGTTTTTTTCCAAGCGCTAGGTTTGAATTCTCTGCTCATCCAAGTCACCCGTTTTGAAACTGAAAGGTGAAGCGCGTAACATTCCAGAGGGGGCTGCTCTTGTCAGAGCCTGCATCACCCTAAGAGAGTTTTACCACACACACTGCCAGGATAATAGCGATAATGAGCACAGCGGAGAAAACAATCCCAGCTAGAACCTTGCTGATATCGCAGAAGGATTTGTTTTCCTCCACAGAGATCATGCCAATAGAAGAAGCGCCCACACTGATGGTGGATTTTAGTTCAGCCCCTGGGTCTTGCTTAGCCTCTACTGTCCACTGGGGAACATTGACCTTCATTTCCATCTCGTACATCATCTCTCCTACCTGGTTAATTTCGTTCTCGAGGTCTTTCAAATCCACCACGTCTATATTGCGCTCAGCCTCGTATTTCATGTTCTGGACGCTCATTGCCCTGGCGGCCACGCCAGAGGTTCCCCCACTCATGCCTGTCTGGATCAGGTGCTTTTTGGGGACATTTAGCGGGAACTCGTGGCCCAGCTCCAGGGCTCTCCTCATATCGATCTCCAAGATCTCTAGGCACGTGGAGAAAATCACCCATAGCCTCTCGAACTCGGCTTTATCTTCCTTACTCACGGTTTTGTCCTTCAGGACCGTGGTGAGCTTGTTCCTGTTGGCCACCGCTAGCTCCTGGGCTTTCTGCCGAGTTTTCTTGAGCTCCTCCCGCAGGTTCTGAGAGTCCGAGGTGCCGCCGATGGTCAGCACCATGTGCCGGTAGCAGGCGGTCACCTTGTTGAGCGCATCCAGCAGCGCTTTGCACTCCTCCTTCACCATGATCCCGCCGGCGCCGCTTCCCCGCCGCTCTGCGCTGAAACCGCTCCGCCCCGATCACCCGGTACCGGGACCAGGGAGTTGCCCAACCCAGACGCTACCAGCACACATGGCAAGTGACAGCTTCGGATGGCTCATGCACAGCACCTCCTGACCACTTCGCGTCCCCGCCGGCTGCTTATGGAGCCGGGTCGGGCTGTGGGTAGCCCCAGGGGACAGGCAGCATCACTCTCCGCCCGCTACTGCCACCCTACAGGAGAATCGGAGCGGCCCATTTCGCACGGCGCCGAACGGGAGATCGGCTTCCGGAGATCGGGCGCCGGTTTTTGAGAAGTTCCAAACACCGCGGGTGGCGGGGAGAGAAGTAAGCCCCTTCCCCCCCCCCCCCCCCCAAAAAAAAAAAAAGGAAAAAACAAAGAAAAAAGAAAACCCAATAAAGCTCTGGAGAAGGCAAGCGAAGCAGCCGGCTATCCCAGCCCGCTGCCGGAGCCCCGCCGCAGTCGCTCGCCTTTAATTCATCCCAGCTGGGCGCCCAAGGGGTCACATGGCGCCGCGCAGGGAGCGCCCAGGCGCGGCCCGGTCCGGCCCTATAAGCCCTCGCAAGCTCCGCCTCCCCAGGCTGTGACCCCGCGGCGACTGCCTGGCTCCTCGCTTGCTCCCCGCCGGCGCCCGGCCATTGGCTTCGTGCGGCGCTGCCGCCGCGCCGGGCCCGCCTTGAATCCCGGTAGGGCTTGGCTGAGGCGCGGAGCTGTGAGGGGAGGTGGGCCGGCAGTGTCTGTCTGCGGCCGGGGAGGAGGGGAAACAGTGTGGTCGGTGTAAGTAGTACTCCCGCCCCGGCTCGCTCCTCGGCGGGAGGAGGGCTCCCCGCGTCGCCGAAGTGCGTGGCTGCGGGACCTGCTGTGGGGAACTGCGCGGCCCGGCCCAGTCCGACCCGCCGGGCGGCCGCCGCCGTGGAGTGGTCCCCGCTGTGCCCTCCCGCCCCTTCGTGACGGGGGATGAAGCAGGGCAGGGGTAGTTCGGCCGCGGCCTTGCAGCTGGGCGGGAGGCGGAGCCGGGCTGTACCGGCCGCGGCCTGCTTCCCAGCTGGGGCTGCGGGGCTGGCGGGGGCCAGGCCGTCCCTGCTCCCGGGCCGTTCGAGTGCCACCGGCACCCCGGGCCCCACGAACAGGCGGGGTTTGTTCGTGCCCGCCGCCTGGCTGGCACCTGACTTCGGCCCGCGCCTTCACCGCGGGAAAGCGGCAGAAATGGAGAAGTTGACTGAATCCCAGCGACGTGGGTTATTTACGCGAGGGCAGCGCTGTTGGGCTCCAGGGCAGTTCTGAGGGAGGGAACTTGTGTTTCCTTCATTTCTGACACGGGGTATTCAGGAAGACCAAGGGGCAGGGCTGGTGTGCGGTGCAGGCTGTCTGCAGTTTGCCAAAGTCAAGCAGTTAAACATTACAGTCGGGAAACACCAGTTCTTCACTAGCAGAAATCGTGTTCCACAGGCATGGAACATACAGCATCATTGTTAGTGATGGACACTGGACTGTGGTTAAACGTACATCTGAACCTTCCGGAAGAAAGTTGATAAGTGCTGCATAGTAAACTAGACTATTGTCTCTGTATTTTTGTGGAGAACTTGCTGAAACATATGCTACTATGTTTGTGGGCACTGAGTGGTTTTCTGATACTACAATAACTAGAAAAAGATGTGGAGACATCCACCCATAAGGAGGAGCGTTTCCTTTATTCTGCCACTCCTGTAGTGCTGTGTGAGCTGTGAGCAGGATAATTTCCTGCAAGGAGCAGAGTCCTGACAGACTGGCTTTCTGGTGCTGAGCCCAGTGTGAAGTCTTGTCTAGGCTATGTGCCTTCTTTTGAATCTTGGTAGCATGAACTCCACTGACTTTTTTTTTTTTTTTTTTTTTTTTTTTCTGCCTTATTTTTAGCCCTAATTTTAAGTTGTATGCAGCTTCTGCTGCAGGTTGTCACCTGTGGAAGAAACTGCTGTTTAATTTCTGTACAATTACTACAAAGTATACCAAGTAGCTTTCTACCAATTTGTGTGTTGGTAGCTTAGAAGCAGTGAATCAGTAGCACCTGTTTCCTTGTAGGAATAAAGAAACAGAGGATGTTTTTAACCTGATCATAAGTTAAATCTTATAATTGCTTAATCATTGTCAGGTGGAAAAGGGATTAGCTCTGGGTTTGAACCTGGAGTCCTGTGTGACCTGAGTGTTAAGCTTATTGCTGACTTATTTTTGTGTATGTGTATAGTAACTGTGTTTAAAGTCTTTCACCTGTCACTGAAGTTACTCTTCATGGTGGCACATGAGAATCTTGAAATTGCTTTTCTGAAAGCAGCTGAAAACGGGAGAGGTGGTATTGTTTCATAACATGGGACTATGTGCACCTGAAGGTGGCAGCAGTTATAATCTGTATCAGATAATGCTGCTGTCTACTTGCCTTAGATGTCTAAGGACAATCTGAACTAAGGTAAATGAGTACAGAGTTGCTGGTTTCAAGCAACAAGGACAGTTTGTCCTTGTCTTTCAACTTCTTAGGTTTTTCCCCTTCCTCCAAAAAAGTGCATGTGCTGATACCTCTGCAAGCCTGAGGAGGTGGCCTTATGTATGGCTCATTAACATTTGTAGGAAGCATCTTTGCTTGAGATGCACTTTGAGGAGTGCTGTGCAAATTCAGTAAGTTTATTCTTCATGATCATGATGTGCTGATCTATCTGGTGTTGACTATTTTGGAGAACATGGCGTTGTGCTGCTTTTTAGCTGGACTTCTGTGAAGAGGGCACTGATGTTGGCATCCCACTGTGATGTCCTAACTTGCTCTTCTGGAAAGATTTTAGGTTACTGAACCAGGCTAATATTTTTTACTAACTTTGGTAGCTGCTTTACTGTATTATGAAGTGTTATTAAAATACCTCAGTGAAAACCAAGACATTTAGTGTTCCACATTGAATATGAAGTGTTTGTAAACATAATCCCCAATTCTGTTAAGAAAGGAATTTTCTCTGCAGTATGTGTTTTAGGTTTTTAACAGTGGTATAGCAGGACATTAGATGTGCCTAAGAATGGGGTGAACAGTTGTATAACTTCAGTGTGGATGGATATTGCTAAGTAACAAAAGCAAATAAAATTGTTTTTAGTGTCTGGGTTTTTTAAGTTTCAAAATGTTCCCAAATAGAAACTGAAACCTGATATGTCTGTAAAAGGTACCTCATTTGAACATCTCTAAAGGAAAACACCGTCAAGGACAAAATAAACTGTCATAGTTAAATCCTATGTGTAGTTTTCAGTACCAAAGGTTCTAAGCCTTACTTTCCAGTATTTTGGAGGAAAGTAACCAGCTTAGATTTCCATGGTCTGATTTTTAACTTTAGCTATTTTTAGTTATACTGCTAGTTGTATAATAAAAATTATCATGTGCTTTTAATCTAGAAATGATTTGGCTGTTCTAAGGTTATGATTAGGCTTTTCTTTTAAAAACAGTAACCAAATGCTTATTAGATTCTCTGATCAGTTAGCTTCTCTTCCAGGAATTTGAGCTATTTCTGTATTTAGAGGCATGAAGCCACACTTGATGTGATTCCATTTAAATCTTATATATAATATTAGTACTTGCAGTTGCTTTATAGCTCATCATGATAGAATTTAATGCATTTCATAGTGCATATAGTTTATGACAACTTCTAGTGGGTTTTCTTGTCAGTCTGGTAATTTATATAAGGGTTTGTACATTGCCTGCTTGCTTTATGCTGGTAAATCTAAAGCTGTCCTCCAAGGTGCAAACAGAAGGATATGTCTGTGTTCCCCTGGGTGCTTCTGTTACACACACACACACACACACACACACACACACACACACACACACACACACACACACACACAGTTAAATTAGGCTGAAGCTGCATCTTGAGTTCTACCAGCAAACTCTCAATAGAGTATTCTAATGCTTTTCTAGAATTAGAGCAATGCATTAGCCAGTATTTTCCAATGCATTTAACTTTTGGAATGGAAAGAAATTGACTTAATCTCAAAAGTGCCTGGTCTGCAGTTTGGGGAAGCTTTAATGTATTTTCTTGATTCTATAGACTTGATCTGTTTATTGTAGAGTCATTTGGTTTTCTGTAATGACATAAATTGTTTGTATCTGTGTCCACACTTCGGTCTCTCAGAAGAATGCTGTGGATAGATGGAGGTCCAAGTGAATATAGAAACAACTATTTCAATGAATAGCTATTTCACCTTTTCTTTTTTTATGCACACATTTTAATCAGCTATGATACTATCCACTCATGTGGCACTGACCAGATGCAGAGGCAAGAGAGTGAAAAGGGAAGGAAATTCAAAATTGTGGATTGCTGAACAGTAGTAATTTGACTCGTGTTTTTCCTGCTGTGTAAGAATATGAATGTGGTGAAGAGTTCAGATTGCACTCTTTGCTTCTGCTCAAGGTGGGTGACAAATACCCATGTGAACTGGAAGTTTTAGCTTCCTTACTGGGGTACAGCATGTTGATGGCATCTTAGTTGGAATAAAATTTCTTTTTGGTTCTTGCTGGAGCTCTCAAACATGATTCAACCCTGTCAGTTCTGTAGTAAACAAGTGCACATGGCTGCAGCTCAGTGGTTTAAAGCTAGTTAAGTGAGGTGTGTAACTCATGAAGCAGGAATTGAAGATTATCATTTCAAGTACTTCCTGTGACGATCTGTCGACTCATTCTTAATGTACCTGAGTTGCTTGTGGTTTTTTTGGGTGTGGATAATTATTTATGAGCTACATAAGTCATACAGCAAGACTCGTAGTGCTCTCAAATCTCTTCTGCCTTTTTTGCCAGGGAATGAAATGTTTGTTTTAATTCCTTTCTAGACAAAGCTTATCAGTTGTGTGTGTGTGTGTGTGTTTGTTTGTTTGTTTTGGGCTGGGTTTTTTTGTTTGTTTGTTTTTAGTTTTTTTCATGGCAAGATACAGGTTTCTAAATGAGGACTTGAGGAATGTGTTCTTCTCTTCTCTTCCCCTTCCTATTCTGGGTAGACCTCCTTGGACTTAAATATTGTTTAAGCTGAAAAAGTGGTGATACAGCTATAGTGATTGGAAACACTTCTTCTGTTAATGTGGTTGTTTCCCTGACTACACTACCTGGTACGCTGCCTTCTTCATCACTGCCTCTTGGGGAGGGTCATAGCAGTCTCATCTACCACTTGACCAGATAATGAACATTAATTCATCAAATAAAAAGGAAGATGAAGATGCCTCTGTGGGCCAACTATGTTAATAAAAGATTGATTTGGAAAGTGTCTTGAGAGACCATGCAGGGTGGCCTTCTAGCTTCACTGTGTCCATTATCACCTCTAGGAGAGGTTTGTCTAACAGGTTCTTAAAGATTTAAAACTTGAGACTTGATAGCTTTGCCAGGCAATCTAAAACATGTGTTTATCTTCTCTCTTGAAAGGTGTTCCTGCTATGTAATCTGACTCTAGTTCCCTTCTGCTAATGCCTATTTCTTCTATAGATGAAGAAAAAATGCCTGTTGCTGAGAGTGTGATCAATATGTGGAAAAGAAATTTCTCCCTATTTCATGCCATTTCTTAAGCATAAATAACATGACTGCATTTCATGTTTTGGATCCTATTTCCAGGACTTTCTTGTCTTTCTTACTTCAGGTTCTCTTCCAGTCAGTTTATTTTCTTTGAAGTGCAGCAGCTTGAAAAGGGTATATGAATCCTAAATAAGTCTTGCTATGGCAGACTATTTTACAGGCCCCGAGTGTGTATACATATAGTCCTGCTTGGTGCTTATCTTCCTATGTATAATAAATTGTCTCTGAAACATGCTTGGACTAAGCTGTAGTCATTTAAGCATCATTACTTGGAACTGTGGCCTCGCCAGCTGTTGAGCAGGCAGTTTGGGGTTTTTTGTAGAGAACTAGTCCTACTTATTAAAGTCTGTTTTTAGTCTCATGTTCTACACATCAGTGAAATGCATGTGCAGCTCTAGTGGACCTGCCACTGGGCTTGCATTGCCTTTTCTCCTCCCCCACCATTGTTAGAAGAAGCTTACAGCTTGAACTTGGATTCCCACTGCCTGCCAGGAAATGTTTATAGCAATCATCAGCTCTGGAGTTACTGTTGATCATCCTTTTTAACCAAGGACTGTGGTAGGACAGATCTTGTGCAAAACTGTGGGGTTTTGTTCTAGGTTTGAAGCCTTCTAATAACTGACCTTGGCTTGTCTTTTGAAGGTGTCAAAGAGCAAACATTTTCTTCCCCTTTGTGTTATCAGACTTAAATTCTGTGCTCCAGAGATCACAGAGACTGCTGAATCAGGCTTCCTTCATAGAAGCTCTTAGTTTTTATTATGTTTTGAAAGCAGATAGGCCATCTTATCTGGAACTTCCCAAGAAAACTTTGCTTGAGGTAGTTATCTGTCACTTGCCAAATTTCAGTGGTTCAGGCTGAGGTTGTCTACACTGTAAATAAGCGATAACTTCACTGTGGAGATTGCTTATATCTTTAGCTTGGTGTTTTGTGCTCCCTAAGGGAGCTTTCCAGGTGCCTAATTATGAGGGACTGCACTGTAGATCAACTAACAGAGTAAAGATCAGTTAACAGCACAGTGGAAACTTGGAGGCTTATCTATAAATCGATGGGAGTTTGGTGTATAGTTTTTCCTCTCTATTAAACTGCCCTACAAGAGTTTGATGTCTGTCTCTTTCATGATCTACAGAGAGGCATTTTTTTAGTGCCAATACAGCATTACATAGTAAGATATCACAAGTCCCACAGAACAAGCATAAGAACCTCACACTGAGTAAATAATGTGGTGGGTATAGTTCTGCACCTAAGGTTTAAGAGAGGTACTGACTGTAGGGGTGGCTTAAAGTTCTGTTCTCACTCTTTCCTAGGACGTGCAGATGAAATTGCATGAGTAAATCATGCAAATCCTGTTGATTCTTAAGGGAAACTGAATGAGGGAAAAGACACACAACAGATTAAGCTTTGTAAGCCTGTTTAATTCCTCTGAATAAAATAACAAGTTATTTCAAAAGGGACCTACTAGAGTTTTTTCTACCCTTGTGTCTAGGATGTGTCATAGTTTTTGTAGAGAATTAGAATTGAGGAAGCAAGCAGTGAAGGGTATAGTGCCTTGTCTTGGGTAAGTGCTGAGCCTAAACTGTGGTGTTCCTCTAAGAAATCATCTTTTCCTTGTGACACATCTAGTGATAGCTTTTCCAGTGCCTGTGGGTTGGGTTTCTTGTCTCCAGCCACTTATTTTGCTTGCTGTTTTGCCAGATGTTATGCATCAGCCTGGCCTCAGGTCATGGAGACTTTTTTTCTATGGGAAAAGAGGTGACCACAAATGATGTATTTCAGAGTGACTTTTTTATTAGAGCATGGATTTTCATATTTCCTTGAGGAAATTCTTTCCTATAACTTTCCCTGGAAAGCTGAGGATTGCTTTACACAAGGGTTCCTGTTACACTATTTTGTGTCTTGTGTATCAGTCAGTAATCCTTACAGATGAATCTTCAGGCTTATATGAACATATTGCAAAAGCATTGATGTCCTGTCATGCAGTAGAATATGCTATAAATAAGCTGTTAATTTGTGTCTTTTGGGTTGTATTAGATCTTAGCACTGTGAGTTAGCTTGTGTATCAAAGTGGTATTAATGTAAAATTTCTCTCCTCCTTTCCAGAATTTTGTCCAAACAAGTCATATACTGAACTCCCAACATCTGAAAGCTATAAAGCTAACTGTCATTGGAAAGGTGTATTAATGGAAAATAATATTTGAGTAACTGTAATTCCCTTCTTATCGGTTGAGCATAGCATGCCCTTGGCTGTTTACATCAAAACCTGAAACTGTTTTCCTTTGTAGGCATGAGGAATCAAACTACCCCTTAGGTGTTCACAAATTCTTTGCTTTAACAAATACCATGTGTGATACGTTAACCGTTCTCCCTATACATTTTAGAAAATCTCCTTGGAGTATCTGAAGTCCATATGGCTATGTATGATGAAGATATCTTGAAAAATCCCTTTTATTTGGCCATTCAGAAACGACGTCCTGATCTATGCAGCAAAGTTGCAGAGCTCCATGGTATTGTAAGTGTAAATAAATACATTTAAAAGTTGCTTATTGAATAGTAGCAATATATAATTAAATCACATGCCTTCTGTGACATGTAAGGATTGGTGTAAGTCTCTGAAATGTGGAAATGAATGAGAGCAACTTGAAGGTGTTTTTTTATTTGCTAATATGGACCTTGATATATTGTGTCACAGTAAAAGGTCAAATTTGGTGTTGTTTCTGAACTTCACAATAAACTTACTTTCTTTGCTATGAACTGAAGCTACATATTCTCCCACTTGTAACTTAAAATGGGATTGACGTTTAGAAATCCCTAGTAGACAATCACTTCTGATACCATTTTATATAGCATTAAACTGAGCTGGAATGAAACCTCAGTCTGTAAGACTTCTAATGTGAGTTTTCTGCAATCAGACTTAATCTGAAATTAGATGTGCTTGATCTAAAGCCTGATTTTACTTTTTAGGTGTTAGTTCCATGCAAAGGAAGCCTTTCAAACAACAGTCTTTCTACCTGCCAGTTTGAATCATATGTTCTGAAGCCACTAGAAGAAAGTTTTCAGACCTTAAATGGAAAGGTATTTGTTTTGATATCTGAATGTATCTTGGGGACCCTCCAATAAATGATGCACTGTAGTTCATGACTGATGGGTGAACTAGTGGTTGGGAGACATAGCTAGGAGTTAGCTCTGACTTGCAAAAGTCCATGTTGCCTATCTATGCCAAAGTTCTCAGTGATACATTGCTTTCTAGCAAAAGCTGTATTTTGGCATGTACACAAGAGTAGTTGACTATTTGCATGCTAATGCTGCCTCTGATTTCAGCTTACTGCTTTGTCAATTTATCTGTTTTGTGGCTATTAGGAGTTCCATTTTATGGCAGAAGGGCCTTTATCACTTGATTAAGAACTGTTTGTAGCTTTCAGGTGCATTAGTAACCTGCCTGTATTGTGTGCAGATGCAGGTTCACCAAGGCTTAAGAGTCTTCTCTAAGGCTTGATGTATTTGTTCAGTAAATGGAGCAGAAATTGACTGGTACAGCAGCAAGCCATGCTAACCAGTGCTAGCACTGCATAGGATCACATTTTTTAACTCTTTTGCAGTGCAGTATGAGATCTTCCACCAGTTGGCAAGCTATCAGATCTTCCTATTACAGATAGCCTTACAGGAGGTGCTTGAGAAGATAAAGCTTAGCATGAGAAACATAGACAAGATGTGTAGTGATTTTCTGAAGCTGGACTTTGTTTCCCTTCTACTTAAAAATACTCTCAAATCTGCAAATAGTCACTCAGACCTTGGAGATTGCTTGAAACCTATAGTAGCAGACTTGTAAAGAAAGTAGGTGTAAGCAAGGTTTAAATGGCCATTGGAGACTGAAGGAGTCTTTGTTTCAGTGGCTACACAGCAAAAGAATGTGAAATCTCTTGAATCTGGGGCTTTGTCTTGCAAGCTCTCTGATTTCCTGGAAATGCAGTCTGTGCAATGTAGAAGCCAATGAGTAACTTTCTTCTGTTAGTTTTACACTTAATCTGGTTTTCATTGTATTTCAGGAGATCTTCATACAAGGAAACCTGATTATTTTAGGAAATGGTTTTAATTCTCATCTCTCAGTACCTGTTCTTTTTGAGGAAACATTTTACAATGAAAAAGAAGAAAGCTTCAGTATATTGTGCATAGCTCATCCTTTGGAAAAAACAGAAAGCTCAAGTATGTATTGAAATATTGGTCTTGTTTGCATAGTGAAAAAATTAGTACGTTTAATATGCTTAATACGTTTCCCTCCTTCTGAAGAATGTTAGCTTGGTTGAAAGCTCTTGGCATTTATTAACCTTCTGGGGCAGATGTTGGTATTTTGCTACAGAGAAAAATTAAGCTGCTGCCTGGCAAACTTATTTTCTGCAGGGCCCATGCCTCATTGTCAACACTAAAAAATCATTTGTGCAATATTTGACCCTGCATAATTTTTTTCTTAAGCAGTGCTCACTTTAGTGCTGACTGCTTAAAGGGATTTAGTCTCAAATGTAGTGTGTCTTGAGATGCATGGTGGATGCACAAAAAAACTGGAGAGGTAAATTCTGTCATGATCATTTCATCAGTGCTTAGAGGATGTACAGCATAGTTGTGTAGCAGCTCTTCTGATGGTGAGCTGTCTCATTAAGCTGAATGTGTTAATTTTTATCCTAGTACTGAAAGTGCTCTTTAAGTCTGGAACACTATTTCCAAGGTTACTATTAAAGCTGTGAATGTAACAGGATTTCCTCATGAATTTGTGTAACAATCTGTGTTTACTGATTAAAAGGAACAGAGGCTTCTTCAAAAGTTAAATAGAAGCTGAAAAAGTTCTTCTGGAAAAAAAGCTGGCATCCATACAGGCTTAAATTGTACAAATATTAATCTAAATCTAAAAAAAACAGTCTTGTTGTGTTCCTTTTTTGGCTATTACTTAATGTAGTTGTATAGCACTCTTTCAGAAGTGAGGTAATTTGAAATGAATGAGTTCTAAGCCTGTTATTAGTTGGCTGCCTTTTACTGCAAATTAAAGACTTGCCTGAAAGAAAATGTTTGGAAAAGCCATAAGAATTTTAAGTGAGGGATCCAATTGTCTTACTCGGATTTGGTTTAATGTTTACATGAGGCGACTTTGCTCTCTCTTTCAGAGAAAGCATGTCTAAATAAAGAATAGGTTATGTAAAAATCCAAGATGGGATTTTTACAGCTCACTTAAAGCACTCTGCCTGCCTGCGTGGGCATTTCATCAATACTATAATGTGCTTTTCTACTTTGAAGCTTGACTTGTCACTCAGATTATGAGTTGTGTATGAAGCAATAAATTAACCTAGGGTGAAAAACCATGTGAAATCAGTTTTAGCTATTTCAAATAAATGTCTTAAAAGGCAGTAGAGCCTACTCTAAATGTGAGGCATTAAATTCTTTAATTAAAAGCAGTACCTCAGTAAAAGGCATAGTAAGCTGAATTGCACACGTGTTGGCTGTGTATGTAGGGACAGAAAGTACTTTACCATGCATACATATTAAACTTGTGTTAATTCTTGGCTTTCATTTTAGGTGAATCTACAGCTTCATCAAGCTGTTATTCTCTTAAAAATATTGAAGATGTTAGAGAATTCCTCGGAAGACACTGTGAGAGATTTGATAAATACATAGGATCTTTCCATAGAACATTTAAAGAACATGAAAGGAAAAGCCTCCGCCACTACATAGTAAGTATCTTGCTTCTTGATGTTTAACTTACTAAATATAATTCACTTCACTGCTCTGGGTATCTTCTTGAGCTTCTTGAGTTAAGGAAGGTGGGAAGAAATAAAGAATTCTTAAGTTGTGAATTACAGTATCTTAATTATTAGGTAAAGTTGTGGTTTTTTTTTTTTAGCTAAAAATTTTAATATAGTGAACATTTCTTTTCTTGGCTTCTTTATGCTTTGTAGTTTCAAGTGTCAGATTAACCTGAGTTTTAATGCTTTTTTGTTTTCCCCACCACCAGGATTCTGTCAATGCACTTTATACCAAATGTCTCCAGCATCTTTTGAGAGATTCGCACTTGGTAAACACTTAAACTATGTACTATGTATGTAGTGGAGTTACTTAAGCAATAAATTATTTAACTCTTTTGTTTGAATGGCTTTTCTAGAGGATGCTTTCAAAGCAAGAAGAGCAGATGAATCTGATTAAACAAGCAGTTGAAGTAAGCATCTGAAATAAAGGAAAATAATTAGCAAGCTATTTTTGACTCTCCCTTTCATGCCTAATGTACTGTTCTTTTCTACAGATGTATATCCACCATGCTATTTATGATCTAGTCTTTAAATATGTGGGAACTATTGAGGCAAGTGAGGTAAGTTCTTGTTGGATTGATAAAGATTAGTTACATTGATCTAATGCATTTTAAAAAAAAACAACAACACAACAAACTAATGCCTTTCTACTTATTAGGATGCTGCTTTTAACAAAATCACAAGGAGCCTTCAAGACCTGCATCAAAAAGACATTGGAGTGAAGCCTGAGTTCAGGTGGGAGTAATGATTGGACTCTCTGAAGAGTCAGGTCTTGTCTTAATTTTTGGCTGGCATAAGACTTATTTATCTTCCTTCAGACAATAAGCAAGTTCTTCCTATACCTCACTCCTTTGAGATGAAAAAGTAAAGCTTTGCAAGTGTAATTTTGAGGATCTTTGCATTGGTCATTATCTCCTTTATATTACTTCCTTCCTTCTCCATCTATAGAGTACAGAAATGAAAGTCTACTTGGAGAAGAGATGAAAGTATTTTAATGCCATTCTTTAGCTCTGAATATGTTGAAACTTGAGGTTTGGATGCTGTGTGCAGGACTTCTATGTAGCAGCCTTTTTTTTTTTCCCCAATTATTTTATAGTTTCAATATACCACGTGCAAGGCGAGAACTGGGTCAGTTGAACAAATGCACTTCCCCTCAACAGAAGCTACTTTGTCTGCGAAAAGTGGTACAAATTATTATGCAATCTTCTAGCCAAAGAGGTCAGTAATTAGTGAATTAATAAAATATACTTTTTTCTTAACCAGTACACACAAAGCACTTGGTATATAATAAACCAGCTGTTTGACTAGCACTTGTGAATTAAACACAATTAGAGCGGGGTCTGTGTTTCAGACCTTTAAACAAAGCAAAATTGAGGCAAGAGAGACACTTCAGCACTGTTTCTCATGCAGGGTTGTATGTTAGGTTCTATGTCTTAGCTAGAGTGTGTGAGACGCTTGTATGTGTCAGAACACTGTCAAACACTATCACACGCAGAAGAGTTGAGCATGATCCATTTTAAACACTGATTTTTGTCTATTTACCCATGCTCCTTGATAATCCTGAAATAAATGCATCTCTTGAGATGTATCTTTTGCAAAATGCAGCGTTGAGGGCAGTGGGATGGGGATGACATGGGGACAAACAAACCTCTGTGCTGCACTGAGTGCTACCATGAATCTCAGGAAGGATTGTGATAGGAAAGCATAGATCTCCTAATAGAGTATTTCATTTAGCCTGGAGAGAGGAGAGTTCCAGTAAGCAAATGGAATAGTACAGTGAACTTAGGCTTTCCCTGCTGCATTTCCTTCTTCAGTAAGACTCTTGGGTTGTGGAGAACTGTATCAACTTGGAAGGCAGTTTTTGTCCTCAGAGATTTCAGAAATCTTGAGCTAATCCTCTGTCTTTTTCTATATAGGAAGGAGAGGATCTTAGTTAAATATCACAAATTTGTACAAACAAATGGTGTTTGTACAGTATTTTGATTCCTGGCAGACAATTTTAGGAGGAGATTGAGGGCTGCCATGGTAACTTAATGCATTCTCTAGTGGTAGGGTTTGCCCTTAGTCTTTTATTTAGTCTCCATTTATATGTATTGCTCTTGGTTGAACTGTGACAGGACTAACATGAGGGGGTTTTTTTTGGTTTTGTTTCTAGTTAACGTGGAAACCATGTGTGCAGATGATCTGCTCTCTGTTTTGCTGTATTTACTTGTAAAAACAGAAATACCAAACTGGTATGTAACCATTTTGACTACACAGACCTCTATCATATCACCTTATAAGAATGTTGCTGTAGGGGTAGATGTCTGAACACACAGTAATAAGTGAAAGTGAGGCTGATCTAATGCAGAAAGCTATTTTTAGTAGGACAAACAGCAAAAATGTGCTACCAATGTAGTACTGTCTTCGCTGTTCTGTTTCCCAGCCTGGGAAACTGTGGTACTGGAAAGATGTATCTATATTAAATCTGCATCTCTGTCCAGACTTCCCCACTGGTCCTTCATCTGTGTTTGGAGCTGTGAAACCTTCATATAGCTTCTAGGTATTTGATGCATTTCATATAGAGAAACTAAGTAATGTTTAATTACTTACTGCTAGCCTGTGCCATTGTTTACCTCCCCTTCTTACCAGTGAAAGTATATTGAAACCTGTACCTGAACTGAGTTTTTGTGGTGCTATATCCCACATATCAAACATTAGCATTTTTCCTTTACTTTGTAGCTGTCACACATGCAAAACAGTATTCCATTGTTCTCCATCCTGGCCTTCATATTCCTGATCTCAACTATTCAATGGAAAGTTACTAATTAGATGTAAGAGTTCTCTTTCATCTATAAAGCTCAGAAAACCCATGGCAGTGCTAGCCTAAGAGTCTGTCTAGAAGCTTTTTCTTATTCCATACTTATTGTCTGCCTAGATTGCCTAAGATGAGTTGCAATATTAAGATTTGTCATACTGGTGTAATTTTCAGTGTTTCATGACTAACTTTTTATTTTAGGATGGCCAACTTAAGTTACATAAAGAACTTCAGGCTTTGCTGTTCAGTGAAAGATGAATTGGGATACTGTCTAACATCAATTGAGGCTGCAATAGAATACATCAGACAAGGCAACCTCTCTGACAGATCAACAGTAAGCTACTTTTAAAGTGTATTTGGTAACCTTCTAGGGCTGTGTACCATTGTAGAAGTAAATCTTGTCAGGATGCAAACAGCTAACAGAGATCCTTTTTTGTACTAAAAGAAATTAATTGAGGTAACTGTACCTGAAGCAAATGCTGAAATGATCTTAATGATTATGATGAGTCCTCATCCTGTAGCAATACTTCTTTCTCATTGTATAGCACTTAAGGAAGTAGTTAAATATCCAGTCTGCCTCTTTTTATGCTTAGAGGAAAAATGACAGTATTATTTTCAACAGCTAAACCTTCAGTAAGCTTAATATCTGCTGTTTGTACTTTTTCAGTTGTGATTGTGAAAGCAATGAAGTACTTTAGAGTAGGTGTAGCTTAAACAGAATTTACTTCAGTAATTTAAAGAAGCTTAGCTGTGCTAGCAGAATGGAGATTGCAGTGTAATTGAGTTATTCAGTGAATCTTCTAAAAATTCAGTGTGTTTGTAGTGCAGATACCTATGTTGCACAAAGTTGATGGTTTAAATGGGAGTAAGGTGTTTGAAGGTCAAATTTGGCTCTCAGGATCTCTAATGTAAGAAGCTGGTGAATGCATGACTTCCTTCCTGCTGGGCAACTGGGCCTTCTGGCAGTCAGGTCAAATCTCTGCAGGTGAATCAAGGTTGATGTGACTTCAGAAACTTCTGTGATACAAGATATATGTAACTTAGTAAAGCAATCTAGTCTTGCTGTTCCTGTGAAACTTCCCCCTGTTGCAAAATTAGGTTTTCCTGTTCTGATGTGGAAATCAAAAGGAGTGAGCTTGGAACCAGAGTGAATTCAATGTGTCACAGTCTGCCCAACTGCAAAGCACTGGAATCTAATTGCAGGGGCCAAACTAATGGCTCAGTGTGCAGGGCTTGGGATGGGACAATCTGGGGCACAGTCTTAAAGAAGCACTTAAAGTAACATTTTACTCGTTATTTTTGGTTTTGTACTTTCTGGGATATTTCCATGAACCTGTCATGCAGAGGTTTGTTTTGTATACTTCAAAAAAGAGCACTCTTTGTGTAAAAAGACAATTTTTTTGCTTGTAATGCTGTATTGAATTGTGTTTAAAAAAAAAATAAAAACGTTAGTTTAAAAGGCAAACAAACTACCAAACAATTTACTTCTCTGCAGTCACTTGGCTATCATGAACAATCCATATACAAACAGCAGTGCTGGTGCTCTGGATGGAGAACTAGAACCCAAGTAGAGCTGTCTTCCTCAGCTATTTCAGCAACCTGAAAAAAATAGTATACTGCTTTTAAATTTCTAGAGTAAAAACTCTTCCCTAGGAAGTGCCTGCTCCTACCCCTCCCAGTGCTGGCCTTATATAGCCATAGAATGGTTTTCTATAGTGCACAGCCATCAAGTGGTTATAACTTGAGTGCCCCTGCCATTAAGATACTACATTTTTCTTGAAGAGGCATCTGTCTTGAAAGATGCACTACATCACTGAGGCATCTAAGGGCAGTCTCTTGCTGCTTGGATTAGTGTCTGCACCAGTATAAGAGCAAACACCAAGTGTTTATGTCCATACATCAGCTGGACCTGCTGCAGATCTAGACTGCCAGCCTCTAGCTTCTCACTTCAATGTATGTGCAGTGGCTGTGCAACAGGAGCTCTTTTCAGTGTTGCCCTTCATAGGAGTCAGGGGGGGCTTGGAGGCAGCACCCTGGAATGAGATGGAAAAAAACCTTGAAGAGAGGGAAGAATGTGATCCCTTGGCCTCTAGCACAGCTGAAAAGGAAAGAGCTAAACCACTCTTTTTCTGTAGTACAGGGTAAGGGGGAAGGTGATGCACAATGGAAGATGAGGAAGCTAGGTAGCAAGTAGCCCTTTCACAGGAATTCAAAGAGGGTTGTGAGGAAGTGATAGAACATTGGAAGAACTGCTAGCATTGCTCTGCCTTCATTAACTTAGCATTTCAGTTATTTACTTTGGTAAAGGAGATCAATTTTCTCTCTAAAGCAGCAGCTGTCATGTTGATGCTGCATGGTTTCCTTGTCCAGATTGTGCTGTAAGGGGTTGTGGGATTTAAGTGAGCAGGAACATTGCTGTCCCCTGGGGCTTCATTACAGCCCCTCATGGGGCTACACTTAATTTTATAGCTGATTTCAGATGGTGCTCGTGGCAGCTGAATAGTGCTGTTGTCCAATCCCTGAAGAAATGAACTACATAAACAAAACTCAGCAGGGAGCTAATGTACCCTGTGGGATAATGGGCATATTATCACTCACCTCAGTAAGAAAATTGCACTTCATACACACCTTCCCAGTCCCTTCATCCAAAGTCATGCAAGTCTTAGAGACATTTTGGTTGTGGGGAGGGGAGGAACAGGTAATTGATAGCACAGAAAATTGCATTTTATTTTCTAGAAGTTGTCAACCTTGCTTAGGGTTCCAGTTAAATATTGGACATTAATTTAATTCCTATGTGCACCTGAAGTGTAGTAGTGTAGTAAGACCCTCTAGTTAAGAGAGTTGAATTAAGGTATGTAGTATGGAGTTAATGCTCCCTGCTACAAGGGCATAGGCAGCATTTTGGTTCCTCTATGAGAAGAGCTGTAGATGGCAGTGGGGTTGGCATGCAGGAAGTGCAGATGGAAGAAGCCAGAAAAGCAAGACCTGAATACAAACTGAGGCTAATAAAGCTGGGAATGGAGGGCAGATAGAGTTTATCCAAGTCATCAGTTGTAATTTGTGAAAGTCACCTTAGGAAGATGATTTATACAGCTTTGAAGGCACAAACCTGCTTAGTACTTCAAGCAGTATGTGACTCTTCTGCCATTCTGTCTTTCAAAGAGCTATAGGTTCACCTGGGGTGGACTGTTCCTTTTTAATATATAATAAGAATTTCTCCACCTAAGGATTGTTGTCTCATGTAACTCTCTGGAATAACTATTCCACTCAGGAAACACTTCTTTTTGTAAAATGCAATGTGGAGGGAACAGTACTGAAAACTACAGCAGGTGTGGCCAGTAGTTACTCAGATTCTCCATAGTGAAAATAGAAAGCTGTGAGCATTCATATTGGAAACTCTGATTAGACTTCAGAAACATGAGTTGGCAGTAAACTTTAGTTTTTGTTCTAGATAATAGAAGTTTTGATCAAATGCTTCTTAGGGAAGTAGTTCCTGCTCAAACCAGGACACTGAAGACTCTGTCCAAGAAGACTTAACATGCACCTTGTCTTGGGTATCTTTAGCAAAGTACTTAAGCTTGCAAAGATTGGGGATTGTCATCTTTATGTATCTAAATACAAAAAACTTACCCTGAAGTACATATCCAAACTCCACACCTTGCAAACATGTTTGTAACTACTTTGCTATAAAATGGAGGTGTCTGTGTTGATTTATAAATTTCAGTGGTGGAGCGCCTAGAAAATCTGAAATCTTCATTTTGGTTTCAAGTGATCTTGTTTCTTTGCAGTTCACAGGTTTCTTAAACTTCATGCTGATTTACTAATGTTAAGAGCCTGTAAATGAGTGTATAGATAAGTAACCTACATGTTTCATTTTCAGGAATCTGAAACACTGTGTGACAAGCTGCTTTTAAGACAAAGGATGAACTTGTTGTCCCAGATGTCTGCTACTCCAATAGACTGCCTATTTAAGGTCAATACCTTTTATGGCAGAATACATGTGCACTCATACTGCCTTTTTGTATCCCTTCCTTTTTACAATTTTCTGTTGAATAATGCAATTGCAATCACATTAGTACTGTGAAATACGTTTCAGGAGATGCTAAAACTGTGTTTTGAATCTGCCGCACTTCTGTGCCAAAATATTACCAAGTTAATACACGCTCTAGCATGTCATAAGAAACATGGAAGCAAATGAGGATTAAATGCTACTGCTATTGGTATAAAGTGGTCCATCTAATGCACAGATGTGGTGTTGCTGTCTGGTTGCCTCTCACAGCATTTGGTGCTTGAAGTTGGAAGAGTTCTCTGAAATGATTTAGATGGGGTCACCTGACAGCTACTTCATGTTAAATGCTAATCTCATATTGTCATTCTAAAAGAACTTTGCCTGTACAAGGACACAAAGCAGAGTTTCTAATTACATGTGTTCACAGCTTATGGCTAAAGAATTAGTAATTTTATAGAAATGTTTTTGCCCAGAGGGAGCTCAATTTTGTGACTGAGTCTAAAGCGAACAATAGGAATTGTTTAAATTTTTTTATAGAAAGGGAAATAAGCCAAGAACAGATTCTTTTAAATACTGAATGCCAATTAGAGGGTTTTGTGCTGTGACAGTGTTCATTTCTGCTTTCTAATGCCTGAATACATGTCTTTTATAATCTATTCCTTTCACTTTGTGCTTCAGTAAATGATTCTGGGTTTTTTTCTATTTTTTTTTCTTCTTTTTTTTTTTTTTTTAAGTAGCCTTTTTATATTGGTTCCTCATTTTCTTTCTCCTCTTGGCTTTTTGTAGCATATTGCTTCAGGTAATCAGGAGGAGGTAGAGCGATTACTAAGTCAAGGTGACAGTGATAAGGACACTGTACAGAAAATGTGTCATCCGCTCTGTTACTGTGACAAATGTGAGAAGCTGGTTTCTGGGTAAGCACTTTTCATCTCCACCAGTACACAAAAGGCTTTGTAAAAATTTTTGTCTAAGATTTACTTTAGAACGTTTGCTGCTTTTTGTTATAGAAGTCGTAGTTAGCCTTTTGGGATGTAGTGGAGAGCATACATTCATGTGGTTTCAAAAAGCAGAAGTATTAGGAAATTACTGAATGTCTTGGAGCCAATTTTGTGATGGAGGCTGTATGTGCTTTGGTGTGAAACATGGCATAAAATATTTCTTTTCTTGAACGTAGCATTCATGTCTTGAACAAAACTACATCTCTTAATAAAATGTAAAACTTTCTATATGTAGCATAATTCATCCATATGAAAGGATACAAAGTTCCAAGATAATTTTTTTTTTTTTGCCTTGGCCATTTCGTCTTTCTCTTTTCCTTACCACTGCTAGATAGGTAACTGAGCTGCTTGTAAACCATTGTGTTTTAAAGGAAACTGAATGATCCTTCCATTGTAACCCCATTTTCCCGAGATGACCGGGGATATACACCACTTCACATAGCTGCTATTTGTGGTCAGTATTGTTTGTTTTTTTCACTACTGTTTTCTACTCCTTATGCTCCTTATCTTTGTGTGAGCATATTTTCCAGCTTTGTGTCAAAGAGGGAATTTTGCATTAAATTGTTTTCTGTTTATTTGCAATAGAAAGTTGCATCTTGGCACAGACTGAGGTTATTGTATATTCATTTAAGTTCAGTTTCTTACAGTTAAGTTACCGTTTGTTTGTTTGTTTGCTGGATTTTTACTTTTGTCTAAGTGGGTACCACACTAGCTCTTTCTTCAGCTGTGAAAAAATCCAAACTGTGTTACAGAAATTAGTCTTGTTTTAAAGAACTGGCAGATTGGAAAATTAATCTCTTCTCTTTCTGCGACTGGGTTTGCATGGTAGATCTGCACCATCTCCCGTCTCATAATGTTAATTATTGATCTTAGACCTATTAGAAGTTGTATTAATTTTCTTAAGTACTTTTTAAAGATAAGTTACGTTTTTCTTTAATCCTAATAGGAGAGTTCTTTGTGTGACGTGGCCTTGTTTTCTGTTCTTTTTTTTTTAACTCATAAGATACAAGCATAGCTTGCTTTTAGCTGGACATTCTTTTACTGAGCGTTGACCTTGAGTAATCTGCAACAACAAAAAAAAAAAAAGATACCAAGGAAGTGAATATACAGTATATGGAAACTTAGTATGCAGAAATACAGGGTATTTTGGTTTATAGTTCATGTTTGAATTTGAAAAGTATCTATGTTCCTGTGCAGAGTTTACTTCTTTCTTTTAATGTCTTTATATTTTTTAAAGGGCAAACATCATTAGTGGATTTACTAGTGGCCAAAGGAGCCATTGTCAATGCTACAGATTACCATGGTTCAACTGCACTTCACCTTGCCTGTCAGAAGGGATATCAGAATGTTACAGTAAGTACCAAAAGGCTTAAATAGAAATAAAAATAAATACATAACTTAATAAGTATATGACTGTTACTAAATTGTTTTGCTGTTCCTGTCATTTAGGTCTTCTGAGGAGCTTTTACCAGAACTTTACATTGTTTGGACTGAGGATTTTTTTAATCATTGTATTTTGCATTGTATTTTATTTTTCCTGCACTGCAAGGGTTTCAGCTGTTTGTAATAACCAAGAAATGGACAGCTATGCATGCCTGATAATTAATCTATTTTATTAATACAAATCTCTGAGACATAGTACAAACAGAAAGCCTGTTAACATCTCTGCTCTTGGTTAATATAAAAGAGCTATCGTAGTAATGGAAATTAATTTTTGGATACACTGTGTAACTACATTAATTATTGTGTATTTCAGTTTTATATATGTGAGATTCTCAATTATCATTGTTGAAATTAAGCTGTGTCTTGTTTAGGCTCTTAAAATATAGAAGAAATTGTCATGTAGTATATGTATTGCACTGTTTGCTGCAGTAGGTGATGAATTTTTTCAATGACAGCTCTGAATATGTAAGAAGCAGCTTTTATTTGGTTCTTAGGGAAGGACAAAAACAGTAAGGCCAAGAGGGTAGTGTCTGAAGCAGGAGAGAAAAGTGTCTGAAACAGGAGAGAAGCATCCCATTTTTCATGAAGTGCTTCATCATGCTAGAAGCTTTTTAAATTCTGCAGACTAACAATTTTTTGTCCGTTAATTTTTTAGTTACTTAAATGTCTACTTCTATTTTTCTTTTAAGCTTCTCTTGTTGCACTATAAGGCAAGCACTGATGTTCAGGACAATAATGGAAATACTCCGCTTCATTTAGCCTGCACTTATGGTCAAGAGGATGTAAGTAATTGTTTTTTTAACAAACTAAATGGACATTCTAATGGAATGGAATTAATCTGTGAGGCAAATTTGCACTAAACTTACCGTTTTAAAAAAAAAATTCTAAAAATTGGAAGCTATTTAATGCTGTGAATTAGGACTTTATTCAGTAGTTCATAGCAATTTTCATTACACATTCACATTAAAGATAGTATTCTGCAAATTTAGTTATTTAACTCTTTGATGACACTAAACTGTAAAAGTATGGTGTTTAGGCAATGGATTGTATGAGCAGCAATTAAAAAAACCTCTTTAGGATTGCACAAGTTATGTTAATTGAGAGACAATACTGTAGTATGTTGATAGCTTTCCTTTTCTTTACAGTGTGTCAAAGCTTTAGTCTACTATGATGTACATTCCTGTAGACTAGATATTGGTAATGAAAAGGGAGATACTCCTCTCCATATAGCTGCTCGTTGGGGCTATCAAGGGATCATAGAAGTGCTTTTGCAAAATGGGGCAAATCCAGAAATTCAGAACCGGATGAAAGAGACTTCCCTGCAGTGTGCATTAAATTCCAAGGTATTCTTCTTTATATTCTAGCCTGATTTCTTTCTGATGCATTCCCATGGAAGTCTAGATGCTTACCTGCTAGTAGGATTTTGTTGGTAATATAAAGTGAAAATGTGTGTTTGCCTATAATGAAGAAGGGTCACATTTGAATTGAATTTAAATCCAAATTGAATATAGTCTGTGGTATAGATCATAAACTTGTAAATTGGTGCTTTTAATCTTCTCAGTCATAATCTGTTACTAATATTAGGTTGTCAGCTAACTTGTGCATCAGTCAATAGATTCCTCTTTAAGTGGAGTTACACTGATTCTCTTATATTTTTATGCAGATTTTATCATTGATGGAATTAAACTATCTAACATTTGAAAGAGGACAGAGTGCTTCTGAGGTAACAACTAGTGCAAGTTGCTAAACTTTTTTTTTTGCCTGTTTATCCTGCTTAATCTGGTATGTAATGTTTTCTGGTTTAAGTCACCACTTAGGTCTCCTCAGCATTCAACAGAAACTTTCAGCAGAGGGTCATCTGTTTCAAGCTTGTCATCAGCATCAACTGATATAAGACAAGAAGAAGTAAAAAGTAGTTACAAAGAGGTAAGACTCGAGGACTTAAGTTTTGACAATAACCAAAGTGAAGGAAGCTAGAAGAGGGCTATTTTGCAACACTTTTAAACTGCTGTTTCAGGACTAACCTTCTATCTTGTTTGAAAAATTATGTGCTGCTGTCCTCAGTTGCTTATTCTCTGTGTCTAGACACTTCTGTATGGTACCAGCTTCTCTACTGGCTATTTATGGGAAAAAATTGAAAGCATTTTGGAGTAGTTGTTCAGATTTATTGCAGTTAACTTACATAGTTTTTGAGAATTTTTTGAGGTTTACAAAATTATAATGGCAGTCAGTACCCTAAGGAACTTGATGTGGTGTCCAAGAATTAGATGCCATTGTTAGCTTAGAAAATCTGTCTGGGAAAATAGACTGGTACAGGCATACTGGCAAGTAACAAACAAAAATGTTAAGACAAGCTTTCAAAACAGGCATAGGAAATCAGTTCTGTAGCATGTGAAGTAGTACAGACTATATACTTAATACTTTACACGTGCACTCTTGCTCATATTGCTCTGTCCACATCAACCAACATGCCATACTCTGATTTATTTCATATGGGACCTCAGTTAATAATTGCCATTTATTCCCTCCTAAGACTGTCACATCACCACTCCTGATGCTTCTTTATTTTTTTCCCAGTCATCCTGTTCCTTTTTTTTTTTCCAAATTTGCCTCCTTTGTATTTTTGTTTACCTCCATATCACTTCTACATTCAAATGCTTCTTTTCCAGCTATTCAAAGATTCTCCTCTTGCCAAAGTTTTCTGTTTTCTAAAAACGTTAAAGAAACTTAAGAGACACAAAGTTTGGCTGGGCAATATTACTTGACACTTCCTTAGCAGTTACTCTATGAGAGCCTCAATGTAAGAGCATATCTCCCTGTTCGTACAGAGTCAAACCCTCTAGATATGATCTCATACACATAAAAGTTCATCTCATAGATCAAGGATTGATTTTTTTCTTAAAGGAACAAATTTATCACACTCAGGAGTTAAGACTGTAGTTCAAACCAGGGAATAAGATTACAAGCAGCTTAGACCTTAGGTTCTTGGGGTTAATGACCTTTTCCTGTAATCCAGCTTTAGTTCATTTCTATCTGCTGAGTTTCACATAGGTTTACTGCTCTTATTCATACTAAGCAAAGAGTCAAGGACCTAATCCTGAGAGAGCTCCATGAAGGGAATACCACTGGAAGTAAAGGGAAGCTGATAAGGTTAGTTTTCCAGACTTCGAGGCTTAGACCATGGATTAAAGGGATGCAGTTAGATCTTTATTAAACAATACTGTTAGTAAATTAAACTCTTATCTTAGATGAACCAGTCATGGTGTATATGGCTTGTTTAAAACTTAAGAGAGGATAAAAGAGCCAAGCACGTAAATTGAAACTTCCTCTGTTGGAAGTAACAACTCCTTGCACAATTTCTGTTCAGCAACAGAAAAACTGAGCATGCAAGTGAATTGCAGTGGATTTGTTTCATCTATTTTTACATCTAAAGGAGAGTACTTCTGTTTCATGGAGGAATGAGGAAGCAAACTGGAAGGATGGGGAAGTGCATGTTGCAGACATTTTGCTCTAAGTATTCCTCATAAATTATCTATAAGCTGCATAACAGATGTTGTATGCTTCTCCACTGCTAGGGCCTGAGGCAGTTTTTAGAACTGTAAGGAAGTTGCTATTTTTGGAAAGAAATTATCAGAGCTTGTATGTCTCTTTCTATTACTGTTAGGCATCTTAATGTGGTAAGACTGGCTCCTGAAAATCATCAAGATCTTTATATTCTCCAGTGATATTATCCTGTATGGTTAGGGGAAATTTAGGAGAGGTACAGAGCTCCTCAGTATGTATAGTGCATTTTAGAAGTATACGTGTAGAGATTAGGATTCAGCTCACCCAGCTTTAGATGTCTGAAAGACAATTGTCTTAACCTAAGACTTCTATTTTCCCTCCCTTAGTCAGTGGACAGAAATCAGTATCTTCAGAGAGGAATTAATCTCAGACATGCTTAGTTTGACTTGTGTTGCACTCGAGTGTCATTTGTTGTCTGCATTCTGTTCTGTATTTAAAAGAGGGAGTTTAAAAGAATACCTGGATTTAGACAGCTAACTTTTCATAGATATTCCAAGCTAAGCAAGAGGAATCCTGCCTTAAGTGCATAGTGCATGACTTCAGGGAACAACTTTATTTACACAGCAGCATCTTTGGAGATGATGGCATGGTGCAATAAAGCTGAAACAGACTTTCACAAAGCTTATTAAATGATTCTTCTTACTGAATCTGCAGACACCTATTGATAGTTCTAATGGGCTCTCCCTGCCCTTTTACTGGCACCTATCCAATTTCTATCAGGTTAGGTATCAACTCCTTCATGTGAAAGTTAAGAACCAGAGGAGAACCAGGGAGATAAGTACATCTCATTCTGCTTTCATACATAGTCAGAGGGATCAGGGGATGGCATCAGTGCATTGCAGAGCACCTTCCATCTCTTCTTCCCTCCACTTACTTCTTTCCCTCTGCAGAGCTCTTGAACATGATACCTACACCAGGCAGTCATGCTCATGCATTAGCTGGACTGAGCACATACCTAATTGGTCTAATGCTTATCCCCTGGAATAACTCTGGGTTGAAAAGACCTTGCTTTCGCTAACACATGCACTTTGTTACTTATATATTTTCATATTTTAAGTAAGAAAACATGCCATTCTTACACTAAAGTTAGATTTGTAAATGTTTTTAACATAAGCCAGTAATCTGGCATATATGAAGCAAGCAACTGGAAAGCATCTTTAATTTTAAAACTGTTGTTTCTGAAATAGCAAAATAAAACATGCCACACTTTGTGCATCTCGTAGTGTACAATAGCACAGCATGAGTCCAAACAGTACTAGTGTTTTTCAGGATAGAGATTTGTCTCGAGTAGGGATTTTTAATGGTAGGTTCACATGAGAAATCTATGGTGAGCTGCTACTGAAGAGGCATAATAATGTATAGCAGCTTACACATCTTTGTTTTTGTGTGGACTATGTGTCCTCTGTTTAGGTAAGTGCTGTTTATCTTGAACTAAGCAAGTCAGAGATCACCAAATGGCCACAGGCCTTGCGCAGCTTGTATATTTCATAGAGGGGAAAGGTTTTTTTCTTTAAAACTTTAGGCACAGATATGAAATGGACCAGCAGTAATCATGAGCTTAGGAGGTTAGTAAAGGACACAGGATTTTCTGTGTACAGTTTAATAACAATACTAACAAAGCAAATAAATTGTTTTCTTCATACCTAGGTGGAAAAACTCCTGAGAGCAGTTGCTGATGGAGATTTGGAAATGGTGAGTCTTAGCATGGCTCTTGATTATTACTGAATAATACCAGAAGGTAGCTGTAGCCTTCCTGAGATAGCCACAAGTCTATGTTCATGAAATCTTACTTGCCCAAATATGTAGATTTATTAAGACATGGAACCTTTGGGCTCTGTAAAGGATGACTTGCTTTTTATGCCAGGTTCGTTATCTCTTGGAATGGGTAGAAGACGACTTAGAAGATGAGGATGACACAGCTAATACATCAAAACCAGAATTCTGCCATCCATTATGCCAGTGCTCAAAATGCGGGCCAGCACAAAAGGTTGGAATATTCATTCTGTAAAAAAAAAATAAACAATTTCTATTTTTGTAATGTAACTTTTAGCTCTAGGGAAGTAGCATTCCTAGTGCCCAACACCTCTGCATCTTTCTAAATAGCAGTTAAATATATACAGATTGTACCAGAGTTCATCTGATGTAAGGAAATTGTTGAAAATTTTGGATACAGGAGCAATGTTCAAAGACTTGCTCAATATTTAATGGAGTGAAAAAGCTGAGGAGTTTGCTTTTAGAATATGTTGACTGCTGTCATTAAGGTTTGGACAACTTTGAATAAATGGGAAAAATCTTTTTCTAAGCCTCAGTTTCTCCTGGTTTTCTTTCATAGATTCCATTGCTAACTGTCACAGGTTATCTACTCATCTGTTAGTGAACAGTTTAGCAAGGAATGCCTGCTAATCCTTGGTCTGCAGAAAGTTGCATGATTAATTATGTAGTTTTGCTGTGTATTCTCCTCAACAGAAATTTGGAAGAATCTCTGCTAGTGGACTTGGAGTAAATGTTTCAAATCAAGATGGTTTTACACCATTGCATATGGCTGCACTGCATGGACACTCTGAACTTGTCTCTCTCTTGTTGAAACATGGAGCCAGTGTCAGTGCCAAGAATGGAAAACATGCAGTTCCTCTTCATCTAGCCTGCCAGAAAGGTCACTTCCAGGTATCTGAGCCTCTTCAGAAATGCAAGCTATTTAACACTTAGCTGCCAACAAAAAAATTGTTTTGTGAAATTATCAACAAGTGTAAACCAATAACAGTGAACATTAGTTTGGTGATTCTGTTTTTATTCTCATTGTCTGAAATCTCCAGACAGAAATTGGATCTTTCAACTGAAAGAGATTCAGTAGGCACCATTTCTTGCTAAATGACCTGAAATAATGGTTGAATGAAAATGCTATGAATAGTGACTGCTGTACATCAGCCACTTTACAAATACCTTATGCAGCCCAATCTTCTTGAGCATTTTTTCTCATCCTTTCTGCCTTCTGTTCAAAGAGGTTATGTGTACATTGGTTGATGCAAAAGATTTGGTATCTTCACTAGCTGCAGTATTAAATATTTATTGTATCTTCAGCTTGTAGATTATGAGACCAGTGAAGCTCTGAGGGTAGCAAAAAATCTCATCCCTGACTTCAGGTCAGGAAAGCATAAGCAGTAACAAAACATGAGCTGGTGTGGGGAGGATAGTAATACAGGAAGGGAACAAAAGAGAGGAAAAATAATGAGCATGAAAAAGCAGGTGCAGACAGGCAAATGGGAATATGCAGAAAAGTGGAAAATTAGGGTTTTAAGAATAAGGAGCTGAAGACTGCAAGAGGAAAAAGAAATTCAGAGAATTGTGAAGGTGATGGGGGGATAAAGCACTAGGGAAGCAAGAAGAAAATTAGACTAGAACTAAAAGTTGGAGGTTAATGAAAGTTAGTTCATTAAGTATTTACAACATAAAGAACTTCCAAGTGTTCTAATGAATTTGGAAAGGGGGAAAGAACATTGTTGCTGTGGTGGTTTGTTTTTGATATTTTAAATTACTCAGTAAGTGTGTTTTTCACATATCTTGGGTTTTATATTCTGGCCTTTCTTTTCGTTGCTTAAGGGTTTTTGTTGTTTTGCTTTTTTTTTAATTGTATGGTAAAACATGAAAATCAGTGTGATAAGAAGAGATGATTGTGGGTAGCATCTGTTTGACAATGATGAGGCTTGTTTTCTCCATCCTTTTTTCTTCCATCTTCTCATTCTAGTTTAAAAAAAATAATTAGAAAAAGGTAGAGGTGGTATGACTATGGTTAGATGGTACCTTAAAGAGTTGTTACTACTTTCAATAGGTGGTAAAGTGTCTGATGGATTACGATGCTAAACAAAATAAAAAGGATATATATGGAAATACACCTTTGATTTATGCATGCTTGAATGGTCAGTATGAAACTACTGCCTTGTTGTTACAGGTAAGATCACTAAAACCAGAACATTCAGAGTAGTATTTCTTACATGATACATGTACTTATACAGTACTCAGGATCAGCATTTTTAGTTATGCATTTCTCTGTCAAAACTACTCGGGGGGGGCGGGGGGGGGGGGGGAATAAAAGAGTATTTGTAGTCTCACTCCTTTCAGTCCCTTCCATTCATGATTATGAGATAAACACTACTGTTGTACAGCTAGCTGGTTTTATGTAACTTTTTGGCAGGTGTTAGGTTTTGTTGCTTATGATTCTATTGAATAGGGGGGTTTGTGTTTGTTTTGGTTTTTTTTTAAATATCTTTAATCTTGGAATATATAGTAGATACCTGCAAAAATTAGCTGCTCCATGGTATTGTGGCTATGAGAGAGGAGGAAATAATGTGATTAGGTAGCTTGTTGTTGAACAGGTAATTGCTAGCATATGCTTTTTGTGTTTGTATATGGCTATAAGGCTTCTGTTGCATTGTCCTCATTCATACATTGAAAAAAAAGGACAAAATAGTAATGTGCAATCTCCATTTCATGGTATTCTGTCTTTATAACATGAGTTTTATCTTACTGTCCAGCATGGAGCTTCTGTTAACCTTTCTAATGCCAAAGGAAATACAGCCTTGCACGAGGCTGTGATAGGAAAGAATGAAGCTCTGGTAGAGTTGCTGCTTCAGAATGGTGCAATGACACACATAAGGAATGAGAGGAACTGTACCCCTGCAGACTGTGCTGAGCCGGTGAGTGCAGAAAGCTGGTTTCTAAGGTTGTATTTTCCTTATGTTCCATATGCATAATGTTGGAAAAAGCCAAATGTATTTGTCACAGTGATATTTGCCAAGACTTCTGTATTTAACAGTTATGCATGATACAAAGATAAAGGGCTTTGCTTATTGTACAGTGTGGTACCTGTGGCATATGAAAACTTTTGTGTTTCTAAATTAAGTTATTCTGGACAGAAAGAATGAGCCTAGAAAAGAGTGAAAACACATACATGAATGAAAATGACATTAAAATTTTTGTGACTAACAGCAGAGGGAGGAGAAGAAATGTTGAATGTAGAAAAATGAACAGCTTTCAGTAATCAGTTACACTGCTAGAAATCTTCCTCATTCCACCTAACATCTTTTGCACTTCGTGCCTTTGATTACCTTTTATCTTGTAATCGATAACTGTAATCTTCCCCCTTTATTAACAGCAATAACATAAAATATAACATTAAATTACAAAGAATTATTTCACTCTTTCCATTATTTGATGCATGGTCCTTAACTTTATGTGCTTAGATAGTCTGAGATGTAATATAATGACCACAGTATTCTGTACTGAATCAATTTTACTATGTCTTACCATTTACACTGAAATTAGCTTAACCATAAATAAGGCAGTTTGAAATAATAAGTCAAGACTATGAAGTCATCACTTGGGTACAAGGCAACTTGTGGAAGACTGATTTGGTCCCTACTCAGAATTATATGATTTAAAGTTTGCACTTGTAGTGAACTATTTTTGTGTAGCTTACATTTATTTTGGCAGCAATTAGAACACTCTGCATAAGCTAGAATCCTAAATTGTATTCATGTTTTGGCTTTTATTTTTCTTTAATAATGATGAAAATGTAAACTTTAAGAACTCAAATATCATTAAGCTACTGGAAACAGCACCAAGCTATGTACCCACAGCAGCAGAGAGAGAAAAGGAGTGTGAGGAGCATGCTGCTATCAAGATAAGAAGAAAAGGTACGTTGTATGTCAGCTGCTATGAATAAAAAGGAATTTAGGAATTCATGTGTGACTACATCAAATATTTTATATAATTGATGTACATATATTTCAAGAACAGACAACAACAGAAATCTTTGCCAGTCATGCTAATCAGATAAAGAGTTCTAACTCCTGCATTTTAAAATGCTTTAAAATTTCCAAAATTGCCATTTTGCGTCAGGTTATTACTAATATGGGCTTACTGTAAAAATTAAAATCTAATGTCAGTAGATACCACTTTTCAGAACTGTTTTTTTTAATTTTTAAGTTTGACTCAGTTGTAATTTTAGCTGCCTGTTCTTTTAAACCCCTAGTGAATTCTAAGCCATGTGAGAAAACTGATGATGCCATAAGCAGACAACTTCAACTGGTCCAATCAATTAACAGATTTAACAAGTAAGCATAGAAGCTTCCTCAGAAGTATGTTTATTGTTTCCCATAAGTGAACAAGAAATACAAGTTAATAAAGCCCAAGTGTTAATCCTCCTAGGCATGCACATTCACATCACCAAACAGATGTTCTTGGCATGACCTACTCATTGGTGGTGAGAAGCAGGGACCTGCTGTGCAGCAGGAGGGAAAAGCTGGCTGGTGAAATACTACTTGCAAATGTATTTAAAATAGTTTTTTAGTAATAGTTGGTGTACCGTAAATTAAGAATTTCAGAGCCATATTGTTTAAAAAATATTATTGTAGTGCTTCACTCAGCGGTTGTAGTTTGATAATTTTAAACATTATTGTATATTCTGTGATACAATACAGGAGATACTAGCAGGCTGTCATTTTGAGGTGTTCTTAGAGTAGCCTTTCTGTGTGGAGGTAATGCCACCTTGTGGATTTTCTGTGATCAGACTTTTGTGCACAGACAGACATAGTTAAATTTAATTTCTTGAAAATGTTTTTTTAGAGCAAAACATTTACGGAGAACAATAACCAGAGATAAAAGTGTACCTAATTTTGACTACCAGTTATTGCATCAGGTAAGTGGAAATATGTGTTTGAATTATTTGTATAATATGGCAAATCTGTTTTGTCTGCTATTAATTTAGATACATAAAGCAGGAATTTTTTTTTACTTGGCAAATCCTGAAATTATTACTTCAGTAATAGGGTATTATAATTAATTTCTGTGTTTAAAAATATTGTAGAATATCTGTCATTAGCATGCTTGGATGCTCTTTTTCTCTTAGTTATTTTAGCATTTGCAGAGTGGCCAGGAGAGTAACCCACTCTGAAAAGGAAAAATCAGAAGATATGGTAATGGAAAAAGAGAACAGGTGGAATGATCAAAAGGAGTCTTCAAGGGGTGTTGGGGGGTAGGTGTCTCTTCCCTGACAGGAGCTGGAAGCTGGAGCTGGAAGGGAGGTTTTTACCTTTGCCTTCAGCAGTGCCTGGTTGAGCCTGACTGTATTACAGCTTCCATATTTCTTAATCATGAAAGAAATGGCTGTTAATTCCAAGTACCTTGAGACTTATATTGCAAAAGGTGTTTTTAAAGGTTTGGCTGATACTGGGAAATTGCAGTGAAACCAAGTTTTGGAATGCCTTCATTACCTTTTCAGCTCTGGTACTCATGTACGTGTAGCCTGGGGCAGCTTGGCCTTTTCTTGTTTTCTCATATATAGATCAAATACTATTACTGGTCTACAAAGTATGCTGTTCCTAAGCCTTGGCTGTGTTCACAGTATAAAGAATGCCCATAAAATTAATGTGATAATTATATTCAAGAAACACTTTGTTCATTTTACATCTTTGTAGTGAAGAAAGTAGACAATGCTTTTAACCTACGTTTTTTTCTGTCCTCACAGTTAGCTATTAAAAGCTTTGATAAAACCAAGTTAAAATCTGTTGAAACCCTGGACCAGGGCGAAGTTAAGGTGATTGACAGAGGATGCAGCAGTGAGTTTGTGAAACATGATGATGAGATAGAAGTACCTCACAGGAGTAAATTAATGCACCGAAGACACAGTGTTAATGTGCCACTTTCAGCAGAGAATGTCAGCAATAGTAGTTTAACCAGCCCTACAAATCCAAGTATTTCACAACCAAGAGACTGCACTGATGATGACTTTCTTTCAAAACATTGACAATGAAGTGTGAATTTGATGTCAAAAGCTGAGGAACGAGGTGGTGTTAGTTTCAATTACCCTTCAGTATGTATCAAGGGATTCAGCGACTCTTTCAAACCTGCCTTCAGAACAGAACACAAGGATGGATTATCTTTAGCAGGAAGAGAATGCTCTAGCACTTTCCAAGACTGAATCCTCTGTTTACACTGGAGGTAACCACGCATGGAGATCACTACTGATCTTGACAAACAGGGGTGTACTGAGATGTAGACAGCAGAATTACTTTCCTATTCTATAAGCACTTATTAAAAAATTGTATGTAACAGTAAACCAAACCAAACTCTATTGTATTTTTCAGCCACGTGCTTTTTTTTTTACGAGTCTTTGAATAATTTTTGCATTTTCAGTTTTTATCCCTACATTGGAGAAGTATATATAAATGTATATATTTATATACATAAAGATATATTGAATAACAAGGTATTTATTGCCAGAGGTAATCAAAATATATTTTTGTTGTAATGTTAGCAACCATTATATTATATATTTCTATATATTTCAGTAGTTGGGAAAACAAGAGTCCATAATATCTGTGACACCACATTAGAGATTTATACATGCTACTAATGTGAAGGGATGTAATCCTTGCTAATGCCTTTGCAATGCTACCCTGTACTAGATCTGCAAGAACATGTTCTTGTACAGGAGCCAAGGTACTGGGAAAAAATGCAGAACGCGTGACAAAGCTAAATATTGGACTTATTCTTTGCAACCTATTACAAGAGTATATATATGTATATTTATATATATATATATATATATATATATATATGCAGAAGCAAGCAGGTATAAGGACACACCAAATGGATGAAGTTGGGTTGTTGTTTGCAAACATGCACAAGTGTTCGTGATTCTGAACCTGGCGACATCTGCAGACAAAGCTGCTGTGTAGGAGCCTGCTCAGGACTGCTCTTCAAAAAGGAGAAATTCCAGTGACAAAAGGTACTTCTCAGATCAGTAAGCATTTGGTAGGATAAGTCAAATATTACCCTGTTCTTAGAGGTGTTTACTGAACAACTGAAAGCTTGCAAGTGACTATGAGATGGCTGCTTAGATTTGAACTTCTTTTTTTACTGTTTCAGTTATGGTAGGAAGATGTGTAATTAACACAAGCCAGGTTTCTTTTATTCTTGGCTCATCGTATCAATCTTGCAATGTTTTTTTTTTCATAAATTATTTGTATGAATAATTATTTTTCTTTTAACTGTGGTATTAGTAAACTGCCTGGCAAAGTACAAAGCTGGAAGACATACTGGTGACTTTTTTCAATTAACTTTTTAATCTACTAAGTAAAACGTGCAACAGGTGTGCATATGGAAATTAGAAGAGGAGGGTCATGTGTTTATTTTTCTAATAATTTATGAGTTCATATGAGTTTTCTAATGTGCCTTGGATTTGTGCCAAATGATGGAAAGAAAAACAACTAGTAAAATTACTCTTGAAAACACTCTTTTCCTTGAGTGCTTTTTTCAAAGCATTGAGTCTTTTACACAGATTCCCTTTTGTTTTTGTAGGCATTTGAAGACTTCACTTTGTGTCTATTTACTCTGAAGTTCAGTATGACCTTATTCACTCCTACAATTATGGATTACTATTATCAGATTGTGTCATTTTGGAGTGAAGACATAGAAGTGTACAATATAGAAGTGGAACCAAACATTTTCCCTTAACTGCCTTCTCTAGCTCTACTTTCCATTTACTTAAAACAAAAAAGTAGGATGGATGTTCTATTACAAGACAAAAGACGAAGAGGAAAGAGATGAACTAGTGTTTTTCTTGTGATGCTGTAAAGATGATCTAAGTCACTTATCCTTACCTGTGGCAAAAATTTTAAACCATCTATTGCTACACCTTGGCTTGAAACTCTTCACACTGGTAAAGGGTCATTGAAGAAATTTAGTGTACACCTCTGTAGTATTCTTGAAGTTAAGGAATCCCAACTACACAGAGACATGCAAAATGACCAGTCTAGTCCAAATGAAACAAAACCAACTGTTTAAATGACATTCACACAAGATGAAAGACACAGACTAGTGCTCACTTTAAACAATTTTATTCTGTTCAAAAAAACACTGCGGTTGGGACCATACATTTTCCTATTAAGTCAGAAAAGGGTTTTGTGGTGGTAGAGTGTTTATCAGCATGTTACAGTATTTAGGCTACTTATTTCCATAACCATATTTTCGAATAAATGTACAGCACAGGTTCAGTTTTACTTTATGCATGCAGGAGTTCAGAATGGTTTAGGAGGATGATCTGATTTTTTCAAGGTAAGAAGCACTCCAGCCATTTGATAAAAATGGAGGTAGTTTTAATAATATACGATACCAAGTGTCTGAACAGTGCTGTATTACACAGTTAACTTGCTTTTTGAGAGATAGCTTGATTATATCATAGGGGAATGGTTCAATTGTATTCTGGTTACAATTTGTCTATACACTTTGCCTGGTATGAAGTTCTCTGATCTGAATTCTACTTTGATACTTTCACTTTATTTTCTACATTTGCAGCAATGACCTAAGAGCCAGTGAGCTGCTGGACAGGGTTCCTTCAGGGGTTCTGGAAAACTGGATTTAGAGTTGGGAGGTAAGGCTTTAAACTCCTGGAGGGAGTGGGTGTTTTCAGCTTTACACTCAGCTCCTCCTCATGTTATGGTATATCCAATAGCAGCAAGTTAAGTGTGTGCAGCTGCTGAAACTGTAGCTTACACACTGAGTAAGGGGCAACAAAATCCTCATGCTAACAAATCCTCAAGCTTTTTATACTACAAAAATGTAAATTATAAAATCCCCTTCTCAGATTTATCTTGTAAGTTCATTCGTTGACTTTTTTGTAAAAAAAAAAAACAAACAAAAAAAACCAAAACAAAAAGAAGCGTAAACATTTTCAGCTCTCCTGTTATCTGCCTGATAACAGTATGTCTGTTGCCTTCTTCCAGACCTTTTGTTTGGCTGACAGTCTTACAGTAGTATTAATAATCATCCTCTTCATCAGAATCCAATACTTTCCTTCTGTTGAACTAAAATGAAATATATCAAATGAAAATAGAAGGGTCACAGTATATCCAACATAAAGCAAGCTTTTCAAACTGCACACGTTTGACAAGGAATACATTATAAAAAAGCATTCACCTCATCTCTAACCACTCCCCTCAAGTCCCTGCCTGGAATAATGGTACAGGACAGAACATGCTTGTCTTCTCACCACAGAACAGATATTCCAGTTCCAGTGCCTGTACATTATACTATTGATAAGGATTTAACCCCAGTATTTAACAGAAAATAGCATAAGACAGGTGGTAAATATGAAGCTAAGTTCTACCCTGAACTGAAATGGTCCAAAACATGCAATTTTCCTGCTCTGTTTTACCACAGAATTTTATTTAGGAAATAAAGCTTACCTTTACTGTTGTTTTCTTTTCTGTTTGCTGACTCACTTTTTCAAGTATTTCTATCAAACCTTGTTCTGATATCTAGGAAAGCATAAGAAAAGCAATAGAAATACCTTTTGAGAAATTTAGTATCAAATAACTGAATCACACTTTCTCTTCTTACAAAAGGTGCTTGATGGTATTATAATAGAAGTTTTCAGTTGCCTTTTCCAGTTATTAAAAAAAGTCTCCATTTTTTTTTTTTTTTTAGAGTTTTTTAGGTTTGAAAATGGAATATATGCAAGAGAATTACAAAAAGGTAACTCACCTTTCCAGGTAGCTGTCCAAATCTTGCCATCTGTATAAGATAATTCTCCACTGCTTTTGCTTTGTCTGGTTTCACAAGTGCTAAATTGCTTACTGCAAAAAACCAGGCTCTGTTAGTTTTGTTTTAAAACATACTGAATTATCTTCACTAGTAGCTAACAAGAAACAAATGTCCCCACAAAACCATCTTCTTCAATCCAGGATCATGAAATAAATTTTGAAATGGCATTTTTATTTATATAAAGATAAAAAAATAGTTACATTTATTACTTTAAAATATTTGTTCCTAATTAGTTAACTAATTTTGACTCTCACTACAATTCCTACTATTAATTTTTTAAAATTTCAATTACCATCATTCAGATGTCAGTCAACTCCTCTGTGTCAATCACTGACATCACCAGCTGAAAATACTTTTATTTTTCCACCAGTGTTTTTCTAGTCTGGCCTCTGTACAAGCACATGCTTGATTTGAGCAGCACTGGAGTACACTAGACAAAAATTTTTCATTAGAAAGTGACCCCAATACTTACGTCTTGCACGAGCTGCTTGATCAAGAACTTGAGCTAAAATAGTATTTCTGATCTCTGCTTCCCTGTAATGAAAAATAAACCAGACATTATAAGTGAGATTTCAAATACCTAAAATAATATGCACAAGCCAGCAAACTACAGAAGACATTCAACTCCTGTAAGTGACTTTTTGAGGTCCCTTCAAGCCTTACATTTACATGACTTTTACTTTTTTGCTCCTGTGAGTTGCTGACTCACATACACTTGACAACAGAGCTGACAGCATCTTCTAAGAAATCAGTATGGAGTTTACTACTTACACCTTATTTACTGTTTATTATTGCATCTTAAAAGCCATACTACCCACTGTAGAAATTCCATGGTCAGTTTCACATGGAATTTCACCAAAGCAGTGTATGGTGGAGTAGGCATGTGATTGCAAAACAGAACCAAGCTTCATTATTTATTTAGAATTTTTCAGTAACTCTTTGTATACTTATAGTATTTGACTAAGTATTTGCAAAATTGGAATTTTAGCTTACACATTTTAGTTAATACAAACTCTGGTTGTGTGCAAAGTCCAGTTCTTCAGACACTTTCAATTTTCCATTTAGTTCAAATTCTGAACTCTGTTTCCACACTAAGCCCGGGCATGAGTAATTTTATTCACATTTTTAATTTCAATAGATGTCCCCCCAAAATAAAACCAATTAGGAAAGCATGTTCCCACTGTACTAACAGAGCCAGACTCATCAGTCAGGCAAAACTCCAGTAATTTATTTTTCTTTTTATTTATTTTTATTTCACAAGAAAAATAACCCAACAGGTGAGTATTCAAAGGAAATTAAAATACTAAAAAAAAAAAAGTTCACAATTACTACAATTAAGACTAAAATTCATTAGTTTTTATTTTTACCTCTGTTTTGCTTCCTGTTGTGATGGATCACCAGCAGTATCCTAAAGAATGAAATTCAAAATAAATATCATCATCCAGAACCATGCCACACAGAACAGTAACTTTAAATATTCCAGCAGAGTCAATGTAAGCTAAACCTGCCTGCTAGACCCACCTGACCATGGATGAGATCCTGAAAATAAGAACCTGCTGCCCTAGCAAATAAATATGCCATACTCTGCTTTCCTCACAAAGCAGCAATGCAAACTAGAGTGATGACACTACTGCTACTGGATCTATCCATGGATTGGTGTAGGTCTAGACAGGGAAAAGTCTCATCAGGTCTAAGTTAAACTTTCCCAAAGCCCAGAAAATGGATAAAAAGCAGTTAAAACCCGTTAAAAGTGTACTAAGGACAAATGAAAACCGATGTAGTGATCTGTAGTTATCATTACAGAAAAAACACAGTAATAGCATAGTATTTTGTGACTAACGCAGGCAGCTGACTATTCAGAAATAAATTTAAAAAAACAAAACAAACAAACAAACAAAAAAAACCAAACAAAAAAAAACCAACCCTGAACTTCATGTTGAATCTGCACCTAAAATTCTATAGGTAACTTTTCAAAGTGTGAAAGCAGACTGGGAAACACTGCAAGGAAAACGCAGCTGAGGATAACTCGGATCCTTTCCAAGCACAGCGGCACAGACTGACAGGATGCACTTCAGCCCCGAGATGTCTGAAAAGACTGATGATGGGAATCCATAACATTGGGAGCGCCAGGAAAAATGCTCGGGAGAGGAGGAAGCAGCTACGTGCTGATCCTTCAAGGCAGCAGCCCGGCCCCCCGCGGCAGGCAGCTCCGCATCGCTCTGAGGCGATGCCGCTCATGCAGCAGGGCCGGGGCGCCCCGCGCGCCCTCACCCCACACCCCCGTAGGTCGCCGGTCACCGAGGCCGCAGCCGGCGACGCTTGAAAGCACCGGGCACGGCCGGGCGCTTCCCGCTTCCCCCCAAGCCTCCAGCCGAAGCCTTTATTCGCCGAGAGGCCTCAAGGCGCGCCCTGTCCTCTCCGGCATTCGCGGGAGGAGGCCACGACACCCGCCCCACAGGCTCGGGCGGAGGGACGGCTACCCCCCCACCTCGGCCCGGCAGCAGGGAGCGGGCGCACGGCCTTACCCCGTGTTTGGCCTGCAGCTCGGCCAACCGCTGCTGCCTCAGCGCCTCCAGCTCCTCGTCCGCCATGGCTGAGGGGCGGTACCGCCGCGCCAGGCGCTACCAGTCCGCCGCCGATCGAGGGAGCGAGAGAGCGCGGGGCGGGGCTCCCCCAGGGCCCGCCCCGGCCTCGCCTCACGACGCAGCCGCGCCCCGCGGTCACCGCCCCCTCCGCCGAGGCCGGAGGGGCGAGTTCTGTGGGGATGCACGTGGTAATTCGCCGTAGGACCCACGGTGCTGTAGCTCATAGCGTTGCCCGAACTTCTGGCTCAGTAGTTTGCCTTTGCTTTACAGTGTCCCGGTCTGTAAGAGCCCGCCCGCCGTCCTGGTGATGGCGGCAGCAGAGGCAGTGACGCTGCGAAGGGAAAGTTGGGGAAATTACAACCCCTTTTTTGAGAGAAGCTGAGGCAAGGAGCCCGAATCAGGCGAGGCCGGGCCTGCCTGTTCTCTGGTGCCGTGTCTGTGAGGAGGCAGTGCCGAGTGGTCATGTTATGCCCGATCATAACATGACAGGAACAGCACCGGTTTGAGATGTCCATCTGTCTGTATCGTTGTCATCTGCTACCATTATCACAGCCAATGGCGCTGTGGCTGTGTCTCATACAGGTCATTAGATTTCCTAAAAAAAAAAAAAAAAAGGCTGGTGCTTCTACAAGCTCTGTTCAACTGCGGCTGCCCAAGAAATAACGTGCTGTGACCACTGCTTCCAAGTTCAATTCATAGTTGGGAATTGGGACTAAAAAAAAGCATGAAATAGGGTAACTTCCTGCCCATCAGCTGTGGTGCCTGGCTCTGTCTCTCGAATCTGAGTGCAGAAAGCTGGCAAAAGGTACTGGCCTTGATCAGACATCACTAATAAAAAATTCAAAGTGACTGTCATCGACAAACTCACGTGATAGCTTCAATCTTGCATGACTTTGACATCTCAAAATTCAGGTTCTAATACTGGTCAGTCACGCATTCTTATTTAAAGGATGTTTGGTTTTCATTCATACTTTTAAGATTTAATTTAGCCAACCATTTAGCTTTTTTTGAACACCAAAAGCTGTTCTACCAGGATAAATAAGCCACAGCTTTCTAAAAATAGAGGCTTCTAGATATATATATATATATTTGTCTAGTTTTAAAAATTAACAAAACTTATCAAATGCTTGTTTCATTAATACTTTCAGTTAAGAACTTCTGCTGTGAATGCAGACATAGTAGAGGGGAATTAATTTTCTTTGGAGCTTTCCATGCTTCCTGCTCTAAACGGGTAACATGAGTCTGTCAGTCCTACCTGAAAACCTTGCATCCATACAGATAAATAGCTTGAGAAGTGTGTTTTTAACTTGATAAATTTAAAATCGTAGTTAAGTTCAGGAGCGCGTTTTAGTGGATTTCAAGGTTTTGGTTTTTACTTCCATGTTAGCAGCAGAGGGAGCCCTAGTTCTACTAAAGAGGATTTTGCTGTTCTTGGTGCCTTGAACCAGAAAACACAAAAAATGTTTTGTTTGCTTTTTTTCCTATAAATAGGAAATACAAGCAAGAACGAATTGATTCTTTCTGCTTACTGCATATATATACAAATAGTTTGCTAAGATTTAGTGTCTGACATATGCATTAATTGTTTTATGTATTGCATGCAAACCACTAGATACTTTTGGTCATGTGAGAGCTCTGGAAATTGTGCTTAATTTGCATTCCAGGCTTGGAGGCTGGCAACCCATACCAGGCTTGTGAGCCTAATCAGAAGACATGTTCTGAGGTATGTAGGTGTATCCTTAGAATTGCAAGTTCCCACATTACAAAGAAGAAAGAGGGAAACTTGTAATTACTGTCTAATTCTTGCTTTAGTGTGAGGACTGGTGGGTCTTAACCGTCAAATCCAAAATCAGGTTGTAGAAATAAAAGGTGTTGCTATAAATGGGAGGATGGAACATTCTCTGGAACATTCAGAGAACCCTGGTGAACCCTCAGAGAATGCTGTTGATGAGTCAGGAAAAGGAAGCACATTATATGTAAAGTTTATTATTCTCTCTAGGTCTGCTATATCAATAAACCTGTGAAGCAGAGGAACAGAGGAGCTTGTAAAGTCACTGCTCAAATGGTCAGGACTTCTGGAGATGGGCTCAAGTCAGAAAGATTCTGATTTGTATGTCCTTAGTTATTTCCAGGATGAGCTGAAGATCACTCTTGTAGTTATAGTAGAGCACTGGGATTTTTCACTCTGAGTCTCCTGTAGTCTTCCTACTTGGTCCTGGACTCCCATTTCCCTATAAAGGCAACCAGTTTCTTTAAAAGGGTATCAGGAAGGTGCCATATGGTGCTTAGCTTTGTGTGGGAATTATAAGGAAAATGCCCTTTTTGTTTTATAAGAAATGTAACCATTTTTCACAGTCTCATAAAATTTGAGTAAGGTGACTAGTACAGGCTACATTTTATATTTTGCTTTTTTTTTAATATCAGAATTATTCTTAAGTGACTTGTATGCCACATAAATAGACCTAGCGTCCATTTTATATTGTTTGACGTTACACATGAAAGCACAATTCTATTTTGAACAGGAACTGCTTAATATAGTAGCTTTTCCTGCAACATACCTGATTCATGTAGTCAGTTAACTTTAATGGTGAAATTAAGTTTTACTTATTGTTTTTTTAGTTTTACTCACCGATGCCAAAAATCCAACTCTGTTAAACAAACGTTGGATTCTATTTCTTTTTATTGCCAGAGTGATTAAGCTACATCTCACCTAAAACACTTATTTTACACACTTATTTTACCTTTACAAATCAGGAGGTATTAAGGAGCTGATTGTCACTCAAATTGTAACTTTAGGCCAGTGACGTTGCTCATGTACAAGCTGAGGGCAAAACTGGGATTTTGTAACGTGTAGCTACCTAGAAATAAACAGGAATCTCTTTTCAGTGGATACCGGAGCGGTGGTACAGCCCGTCCGCAGGCGGCAGAGTGCGGGACATCTCCCGTGAGCTGGTTCCCGGGGTGAGTGAGCCAAGAGCTCTGCTGGCGGGGCAGGCGGGGTCTTGGGGAGGCGAGGGAGGCGGTGGGGTCACGACAGGAGAAGGATAACGGGCTATCCTTGGGGACAGCCTGATTCAGAGGCGCGCACGGCTGCCGGCGGTGCGGAGGCGGGTACCTCCCCGTCCCCAGCCCCAGCCCAGCGCGGCGGTGCTGCCTCCCGGCCCCGGCCCTGCCCCGCGGTCCCGGCCCCCGCCCCTTCCCCGCCCGCCCACTCGTCGCGGGGACCGGCGGGCAGCATCGCGCATCCTGCCCGGGTGCCGCCGTCATGGTTCTCGGCGGAGCCCATCGAGCCGCCGGCTGCTTGCTGCTGTGCTGGGCTCTGGCCGCCGCTCGGCCCGGCCCGCGGCGGAAACCCTCGTTCGGGGGGCACGTGTGGGAGAATCGGCCGGCGGGGACGCGAGTGGGGGGGCTGAGCATCCCCCTAACACGGCTGGGGCCCGAGCCCTGGTGCGCCAAGGTGCAGGGGCGCCGCTGGCGGCTGCAGCTGCTGGGCGAGGGGCACGGGCACTTCCAGGTGTCCCTGCACGCCCGCACCGCCCGCGTCTGGCTGCGCACCCGCCGCCCGCTGGACCGCGAGACGCGGGCGCTCTACTCGCTCCGCCTGGGCTTGTGCTGCAAGCACTGCGTGCCGCGCCGCACCGGCACCGGCACCGGCACCGCCGAGCTGGCCGCCCTCACCGTCCGCGTGCTGGACGACAACGACAACGCGCCGCGCTTCGTGGGGGAGCCGCGCCCCGGCGTCACGCAGCTCCGCGTGGCCGAGACGCTGGCGCTGAAGTCCCAGGTGTGGCAGGCGCGTGCCGAGGACGCGGACGCGGGCGCCAACGCGGAGCTGCGCTACTTCGCCCTCCCGCGTAGCGCCCACTTCTTCGTGGTGCCGCGCAGCGGGCGCGTGGTGCTCGTGCGCTCCCTGCTCCACCTGCGCGCGCCCATCCCGCTGCGCCTCTACGCGCGCGACCGCGGGCGGCCGCCCCTCCTCAGCGGCCCCCTGGAACTGGAGGTGCTGCCTCAGCCACAGAGGCTCCCGCCGCCGCCGCCTCACAGCCCCGACGCCCGACGCCGCCGGGCCGCTCTGCCGCCCGCCGCCCCCTTGGCCCTCTCCCTGCCCGAGGACACCCGCCCGGGCACCCGCCTGGCGACGCTGGCCCCGGCGCGTTTCGCCTCCGCCTGGTTCGAGCTGGTGTCGCCGCCCGTCGAGGAGTCGCCGGTGCGCGTGGAGCGGGAGAGCGGAGAGGTGAGGCTGGCGGCGGCCCTGGACAGGGAGGCGGCGGCCGCCTGGGATCTCGTCGTCCGCGTCCAGGAGCGCAGAGGTAGGTGAGGAGGGCGTGAGGAGACGGGCTGCACGCCGCCGATGCGCTCGGCTCCGAGGTTACAGCTGCAAAAAAAGTTGGGTCTTGCACACAGTAGGGATCTTGTGCCATCAGTGAATTGGAAGGGGATTTATCTTTTTAAGGAGCAAAACGTCCTCAAGTGATGACAATCATGTAGGGTGTCATGTGCTGTTAACTTCGTGGAATGTAGTTTTGATCTTTTAAATATGTTATTAAAGTGCTGCAGGTGACGAGAAGCATTGCATGGTGAATATGGACTGTGCAGGTAAGTGAGGTGCAGTAAGGTGGTTATCAGAATTGAACTATTTCAACTGTCAAAGTTCTTAGTCAGTAATGAGCAGCATGGAAAATGTGTAGTGTAACCAAAGAGTGTTATGTATATGTTGAGACAAAGCAGGTTAGGTGTACCACACTTCTTACAAGTTGAGTTGGTTTTTTTTTTTCCTACTAAAATGCTTCCCAGAGCTCTGGTCGTTGCAGGTGCTTAACTAGAAGCACGCAGCTGAAGTCACTGAGTCGTTATTGAAGTTAAGTATGTTCCACTCGCAAGCATGATGTGAGGTTTTGCAAGATTGGTGCCTTTGTGGACATCTCTTTTTAAAGAAATCTGAGGAGGCCAATGGACACCATGAAAGTGTTACGGTTATGATTTCAATTGTCATAATTCACAGGCTTTTGTATGATATGACTTCTAGTGCTTGTGAAAACTATTAACTTCTCAGCAGTGCACCTGCTTACAGTAACTTCTGTTAGCCATGAACAGGGCAGGCAGGAGAAAGGGAAAGCTTCCCACACTATTCCTTTCCTTCATCTCTTCTGTTTTCTGACTGAGGGGCAGCCCATGGGAGTCAGACAGCTTCTTCCTTGGTGTCTGTTAAATCCCTGAGAATGCCTGCAGGGTTCCAATTAGTGCTGGCAGTTTCAGTGGCATGGGTACTTACCCGGGGAAGAGGGCTAGATCAACTCATTACACTCGGATCCCGAGGACCAACTCTCAGATCTTTCTCCTGTTCTCACTTTTTTAATGTCGTGCCTGTCTGCAGCATACTGGTGTCAGTCACTGGTACTGGCTTCATGCTGTGTTCCAGCTTGAGCTTTTGCTGCTAACCAGGAGGCTGATAAACCAATTTCCAGCATACAGATGTTTCCTGTGTCCTGTCCTGTCTTTCCTACTGAATCCTTAGCAAGACTACATGGCAAAGTCACTGTCATTACTCTGAGGCAGTGACAAAACCTGCCAGGTCAATCTGAATATGTTTCTGGGATGTTCACCCACTCTGTCATGTAGCTCAAGTTTCAGCCCTTTGTTGGTGACACAGCTGCCTCTGTCAGGATCAAGAAAATGTTTTCAGAAAAGTGGCAGCTAACCTTTCCCCTGGTTACTGCTAGTCTCACCTTTTTGATGTTTTTTTCTCTTCCCTAGTCTGAATATCGAAGTCTGAGATTGCCTGGAACAGAGGTTGTCACTGTCATGCCAGAGATTTTTTGTTTGAAGCAATACTTGCTAACCCAGTTAAAAAATAAAAAAATCTGAACAAGAATAAATGTTGATAATGGCACCTTTAAAACTCTTAGGTTTATGTTCTCCTTTTATAGGAGTTAAGATACATAGGTATTTGAAATTGATTTAGAAAGTTATGTATCCTTTGTTATGCACAATCCAAAGCTCAGTAATGTAAAAAAGATACCAAAAAGGATGGGATAGAAGAGGGAGAAAGATGGCGAGCAGAGCTGACAGCTGAAATAGAATTTTAAATTATTTTCTGTTTGCTTCCTCTCAGTTCTGTCCTGGATAGTCAACATGGCAGTGTGTCCAGGGCTGGTGTTCCATTGAAATAAATAATGTTCCAGATGCAGCCAGATCTTTAGCATCACAACATGCAGATAATTTTCTACATGTTCATAGAAGAAGGGTTTTCTCTGAGTTGCAGTTTGTTGAAGGCACAAGCTAGCCTTGCTGACTCCACTTGGGAGTGGAAATAACTACCAGTGTAGTGGATTCTGTCCTCACTATGTGGAGTATTTAATTGCAGAACCATATGGTGTGAACATAGGCTTGCTGCTGGTGTGCATTTCCCTGCATTGGGGGCAGATTTGAGCAGTATTTGCAGTATGAACAATGCTTTGCATGCATGTTTGGGTTCTTGGCAAAGCTGCAGTTAAGCTCTAAGATTCATTGCAGTAATGTGGACAAATCACTGTTACTATTGTTGCCATTACCAGTGCAGATATGTGCTGTAGATAATTTTTGATTTGACATATTTTGGCCTTAAATTTTATTTATTTGTTTGTTTGCTTATTTAACATAGATGCAAAAAAAAAAATCCATTATTTGCTTGGTATTTTTAAAATTAATTATTTTGTGTACCATCACAATAAAATTAATTGCAATCTGTAGATGAAATTATGTTCCTAGTTCTACTGTGTATTTTTTTGTGGTCATTTGCTAGTTTGTAGCTATAGTTTTGACTTAGTTTATATGTTTTCTGGAAGCAGTAGTCACTGGAAAGCATGGTAATGGGTAATCTGGACCTATACTGCAAAGTGCCTTTTCTATGGTGTGGGTGAAAAGAGAAGAGGTAATTTCAGGTGAGTTCCTCACATTAATTCTTATAAGGAAGGTTTAAAACGAGGCTAAAGTCAGTTTTAAGAAGCAGAGATCACAGATCCCGATAGTTGTCACAGATTGGTAGGATGTCACCTTTCAGATTGGGGCAGACCTGGCTGTCAGGTCATGGAGCACAGTCACAGGTCCTGCAGCTCTGCTCCCTGGGTTTAGCTGTGTTTTTTTCCGTGTCCAGGGTCAGCTCTGGCAGCATGCAGCTGGCTAACCTTGGATCAGACAGTTACATGTCACAAACCTTGCTGTGGCCTCTGCCCCACATCTCAGGAGATGCACTTGAGTTCAGGTCCTTTCCTGAGCTCCCCAGGGAGTGTGCCTGGCTGTGCATCTGGCTGTTGGCTTCCCACTTGATCTGAGATCCACCTCATCACTATTTGTGTGGTGACCACTGGGCTATTGGATAAACCAGATTTTTATCTTAGGACCTGCTCTGCTTTTCTTGCTCAGTGACAGTGAGGTCTCTTCCTGTCTTGCTGTCACTCTTCATTCCCATTTCACTTTACCTTGCAGAGCAGGTTGTTCTTGTTGCTACTTGACAATGAAATTCTGCAACGTCAGCATGTGTGCAGTTCTATAAAAATACTGTCTGTGCCCTGACTACCTCAAGAGCTTAAATTGGCCTGTTTGGACATTGGGCAGAAAATTGAATCTTGAGAGCTGCAACTACTCATTTGAAGTACTTCCCCCAAAATATTTACATTTTTTCATAATTTACAAAAATATTGGCCAAAATAAAAGAATTCACAAGCCCAAACCAAAGAGAAACACCAGGAAAAACATTTACATTAGGTTGAATAACGAAATGCTAAACAGAATTCCAAAACTTCAGGACTTAACCTCATGAGCATGTTTTTTGGTACATGGTCCTGGATGAGCAAATTTGTTTAGTGACCCCCCCTGTCACTCAGCCTTGGGTTATATTCAGATAACCTTGCCTGGACAGAAGGAATGGTTATGCTCACATTTTCTTCAGATTTTATCCTATTTAATTTCTTGGGATGCGTTTTATTTAGTCTTCACAAAAGCGTTATAATATTTTAAGTTCTTTCCCCAGTGAACAGAAGGTAAAATTTCCTAGATTTTAATACAGAATATTTTAACATAGAGCTAGCATTTAATTTGAGAAGGAGCCATTATTATTCCATTAATGCTTGGGGGGAAGTGCAAGAAAGATCTTGTCTCTAATCCTCTGTTGTCTCAGCTCCTCTGACCTTACTTCATCCATGGGCATTAGCTTTGTAATCCTCTGTCATTCATTTTTTCTTTCCAGAGGATTTACTAAGGGTGATGTTTGACATGCCCTTCCAAATAGTGAACAGCAGTCACTTATATTTTGTGTATTTCTCCTGTTTAAATGACAGATAGTGTGGAGGAAGTAATTTTTAGTCATATGTGTGTTTTAAATCTTGAAGGTTTTCATGCTTGGAAGCCAAGGATCATCTGTTTTAGTTTTGTCTGAGGCCCTAGTGCCTTACTAGCTGTATTGGCTCTTTGTAGATTGTCCCTAGGAACTAAGTAGCTTCTGGGGTGGTCTTTTACAATTCTTATTACCCCTTTTATTTATTACATTCATGTTAACAGTTACACATCAATCTGAGTTTAAGCTGAATAAAGAGAAATAAGTTGCAAGAGAAATAAGCACCTCATTTATTTATTTATTCATTCATTTGTTTATTTTTTTATTTTTAAGATCTGACTAAATTTCCGCAGAATTTGTTAATCTGATAATAGTAAGTCACAGAACACATGGATAGGATCCTTCTCAAAGCTGGTTTGTAACATCTCCAGTTGGAAACTGATTTCCTGACTGACACGGCAATTACCTCAGATATTATTTGAGTACGAAATTGTTTTATTTATTTTTTTCCCAAACTCTCTCTTTTCAGTTATTCTTAGAAATAGCATGTCCAAATTCATAGACTGAGTTTCTTTAAATCTTCTTGGTTTGAGTTTAGGTTTCAGAATAAAAGAGAGACTGAGAACCTAGAGTAATTTTGCCTTTTAATTCAAAGTATTCTGGTGTAAAAGGAGAAAAATTCAGTATTTTGAAGATGGTTTCCTTTTATATTGTTTCAGATATAAAGTCCACTTTTTGAATGATAGAAAGAAGTACAGCAGGTTGTGTTGGTGAGGCTACTGTTATTATTCTATCTGCAAAAAAAGATATTAGATGGGAATATGGGCTGTCCACAACTTGAGCCCATCAAAGGTATCTCTTTAGAAAGCTTATGTTTTATGAATGAGGTGAAAGTTTTATGAAAGACTGAAAGTACAAGAAAATGGCCCATCATATACTGCAGGAATTTTCAGAAATGACAGTAGAGAAATGTTCTGGTGTAGTTGTCCTATTTTATGAAGGATATGGAGTAGGAATGGGTACAATAACCAGTAGCTTTTATTACAGCGGCTTAAGTAGGATATTAAGATTTTTATTTGTGGGAATGTATCTTCCCAAACTTTAAGTCCATAGCTATTTTATATGGAGGCATGTTAAAGAGTGAGGTGTTAAAATAGTTCAGTGTTTAATTTGCAAAACCTCCTCAGCACAGCAATGTCCTCTCAAAGAAATGCAAGATGTTCCACTTGAAGTAACCCAAGAAAATAACAAAAGCCAGAGTTGTCAAAAACATTTGTCTATTGAAGGTAAAAGTCTTAGAAGTTGGAACAACTTAAAAACAAAACGACAAATTCTAACTTTAATACTTAGTGTTGAGGTAGTTGTAGATCAGAATTTAATGGTGATAATGACCTAAAGGCTTGTGAGATTTTTAACACACTCCTAATCTCCTTTCAAAAATAAACTGAAGTGACCTAAAAATGCCAGGAGCCAACCTAGCTTCACACTCATTATTGCTTATTCATAATAATATAATACCTTTTCCCTCAGCATGTTCAAGGAATGTATAATAGTTATTCTCATCTGTAGAGACATGTTCAGTCAAGTACATATTCCATATTGTCAGATGTTTCAAACCAGAAGGTCTGGCATTGTCAGTTTTATTAATTACACTGATGCAGAGAAGCCTGCATTTTTAACAAGTACAAGGATTTTATTTTCAAGTCTCATCTTAAAGAAATATCCATCATATTTTTTGAGAGAAAAGACAGTCATGTAATCCTAATTAAATCAGAAGTCTGAGAATGCATCAGATTCCACAGATTGACAGCATCTTTTATGATTTGACATGGTGAAAAGAGATGGATTTAGAGGAAACTCCAGCATACAGTATTTGAAACTGCAATCAAAGTATTTCAGCATGCCTGATTTTCAAGGCTTGGTTTAACCAGCATAACATTCAGGAGTTGTTAACTGAATGTTTAAGTATTAAAACCCTCTCCTCCTTCCTGACACCCTTGTAACAATAAAGGTAGGTGAGGGGATATTGTTTTTTCCAGTTGCTGTATGAAATCACAGGGTTTATTATTTTGCAGTATTTTTGTGCAAGTCAACAAATCTTTATACTTCACCTTTGGTTGGAGGAACTAGTTCATGTGATTTCGTGTGGAAACTATTTCCTGGAAAATTAATGGTGAACACAACAAAAGAGTTTTTTCAGATAAGCCTGGATTTGGTAAAACCATAAAAAAACTAGTGAAGAACATAAAGAATAAAGGAACCATTATCTGATCAAGGTATTTGGTTGCTTCTTGAAATTTTCAGTATATTCTCCAATTTTGGCAAGCCTTTAACTTGGGCTCTCCCAGAGGTTCAGAAGTTTGAGAGGGCTTTCTGTTTCTTCTAAATGCTAAGTCCCACGATGTGTCTTAAATTTGACATGAAAAATTACTAATTATTTAATAACCTTGTGACACCCATTGTAATTTATCAGAAATTTTCCCAAGATTTTTGAACAAAGCATGTAGCCCAGTCTGCATAGTTTCCCATTGTGTGGTTGTTTGGGGTTTTTTATTTGATTTTTGTTTGTTTGGGTTTTTTGTTTTTTGAAATAACAATAGTTTATTTTATAATACTTGTGTGGCTGTGTCTCACCAAAGATCAAATTTCTAACTTGGAATAGTTAATTTAGAATTTAATTTTTTCCCTATATATTTAACTCTGCCTTTATTGAAGCTTCTCAGTGTTAACAATTGTGTTTAATGCGTTACTCCATTTGGTCCTGGAGAGTTAGAGGAAGGAACCTAGAAATAAAACAGCAGACACTGTCCTTGATCTGCACTGCTGCTTTCTGAAGGGCATTTGAATAACACTGTCATGCTTTTGCTTGGAGAACTGACTTCTTTTCAAAAAAGTGAATTTTTTCTTAAAAGAGAAAGGGTTTAGATACTGCACAGATCCTGTCTGATTATGGCTTGGGCATTGTGGACTTGAAAGAATGTTATTGGTGGTGCAGTAATTCTGATTTTACTGAATCAGTTTATTCAGGTAGCTGGGGTGACCTATGTTTTTCACATCTATTGAGAGGTAGAACAGGTGTAGTGCTAAGAACAGTCTAATATAAAATGATGAATGTTTAACAACTAGGGATATTATGTAGGGAAACTGTGACATTCTTTGAAATGCTTCTGCTATGGAAACCAACAGTTAGGTTATGTTGATGTGTAATTCTTACAAAGAGTATATTTGGCAGTGGACTGATTTTGTGAGTTACATGGATCTAGAAGTTTGTCTAGAGGCAGACCTAAAGAAAGATGTTTTAGAGATTCTTTTTCTGATATATTTTTAAGTTACTTATTGCTGATTTTAAAGGGCATTTTTGCTATGGTATAACTTCCTAGGAAGTCAGTTAATTTTTTGCTTATGTATTTTTTTTCCAAGGGATGAAAATTGTAAGTCATGGCATATCATGTTTCCTGTGAGCAGAGACTTGGGCAACCTAATGTAATACTTTATCTAATGTAGCTGGAATTCAGAGTGAGGAAGTATAATAAATCCTTCTGTTTATCAGTTTTCAACCACAGAGAGGTGTGAAAAATAAGCAATTATATATGGATACCTGTGATACATTTCAGCAGTGGATTATGAAGATTGATTTTTGTGATAGGGAATGAATTTCAGTACTGCAGCTTTTGCCAGTAATATTAAGTTAAAATGAAGTAATTCCAACTGGAGGGAATATCAGAGAAAAAGCAGACTTCAGGATGAGCTGCCCTAAGAAGGATTTTGATGATACACGAATTGACTTTAATAGGGAATTAAGCAGCTCAAGTCAGAAAAACCTCTGGACTAGAGTTTATCATTTTAGTTTTAATTTTTTATATGAACTGAAGAGAGAGCTGTAGAGATGGCTTAGTTTTGATACAGCAAAGGGTAAGTAAGTGGCAATCTGCTTATAAAAGCTGTTCTCACTAGCTTCCATAATAGAGAAAAATAAGAGAAGAGGAAAAAACACTTTCTGACCAAATATAACGACGATATACCCTTTACAGTATGGAGTATTATTTTCTGTATGACTTTTAAAAATACTAATTTTTAATATAAATATTCTGATGTTATGTTACTGCCATGTCTATATGCATCAAGAATTTTAAGTTTTATCTCTTGATGCTCAGTATCTATAAGAAAGCAATTTAAACTTTTCTACTGTCTGAAGCTAGGGTAGAAAATCAGTCAAATGCCAAATCTGCATTTATGCCAACAGTGTAATTAGCAGAACTATTCTTATGGTAGGATTTTTTAAAATGGGTGGCATTGTCTAAGATATCTACAGTGTGCCTGGCTTGAAAGCCTAGTGTCTAGAGTTTAATATTGAGGAAATTCTAACTGGTTGTGTATTATGAAACAGTTTAAAAAATATTTAGGTATAATTAAACCTGTGTCAAATTCCTGACTTAGTATCTCATTAGTATGTTGACTGGAATCATTGAATGTAGTTGGAATATAGATGGAAGGTATCTCCATTTCTTGTCGGGGTCTGGTATTCCGAACAGATAATTTAAGTAGAACCTGACTGTAGGACTTAACCCAAATCCACAGAGGATTACCAGTTTTAAGCTGTTTTTTAAAGATTTTGAGTGGAATTGTAACTTATTAATTCTCCATAATGTAGCTATCTTACTGCACATGTACTACTTGTATACTACTAATAAACTACTACTAATCATAATATATGACTGTAGATACAAAATAATTTACTACTCCTATTAATATACTGACATACCTGTGTACTTCATATATCTGGCAGATATATGTGTGGAGGTGTTTTGATGGAAAGAGGCATTGAGATGCCTTAACTATCAAGAGATGTTGGTTTCTAGAATTTCCATCCTTCCACTGTCTAGAAGCATAAATCATTTTCATAAATAGGAGAGAAAATAAGTTTTACATTATTAAAAACTAGTTAACAGTCTGGTTTAAGTTCCATTCTGTAGGAAAACAGCTATTCTGTAGGCAAGCAGCTATGTCAGTTAAAAATAAGAGACTGCATTTTGTAGTGTATATGTAATGATAATTACCACAAAAGAAAAACTTGCTGTTCTCATTAGAATGTGGAGTTATGCTTTAAAAAATTGTATGCATGAATATAAACTTTTAAATTTTTAATTGTTGTCTTGCTAGACATACATATACTACACATTATTGTCCATGTTGGTCTCTTCATCACACTCTTTGTCCTCTGGCAAGTTCTTGTCTGATTATGTTTCATTGGACACCCTGATGATGTTTCTACAAGTTGTCAGGTCACATTTGTAGGTCTCTATGCAGAGGTGTGCAGTTCTGCTTGGTGTTTCTGTTTTGATAGATGGTACAGAGTCTAGGGAAAACTTAGTTATTTTCCTCCAGACTGCCTGTATTTGAAAACAAAATCATGATGATGTATTCAATATTTTTGCTTGTGAATAGATTGCCTGTGCTGATGGAAGAAGATAACATACCAATAGGATCCATAAGGTTATATGCAGTGGATGTGCATATTGGTCAAGAGAGGCACTTATGGCTGTCTCTTCAATGTGTGCATTGCTGTGATCCTAATAAAATTCTGCAGAGTATTCAGATGTGTCAGAGGTAACCAACATCCTGATGAAAGCTTTGATCTTCCCAAGATTTCATATGACATTAAGGTCTCTTAACTATTAAAACACAAGTACCTGGAGGAACATGTCCAAGATCTTTTAGTTTTTGATTAATAAAATCTGATAGGGCATGTGGGAATTAATCTTGGTCCTGATGCAGTTTTCCACAATTTCCTTACAAGTGGTATTTCTGAGTTAATATTATGTACTAGGTAGCAGCATATTAACATTCAGTGATCTGACAATCAATAGGTGACAAGAGTGGAATTTGTATCCAGGTTTATTACTACTTATTCAATAAAAATCAGGTATTCTTTGATTGTGACTTACTTTTTGATAGAGGAATGCATGTATATTCAGAACTTGAGCAGAACTTCAAACAGAATGAGTTCATGGGTTGATTAGGATATTGATTTCCAGACTGGAGAGACACAAAAATCAGTAACCTTTCTACTCCTGGCAGAGTAATCTGGCATTCAATGGGGCATTCAGATCCTCAGTAGATCTTGCTATTATAGAGGCAGATTTTCAGCAGTTCTTAACTCAGCTGCTAATTTAGTGCTTGCTATTTTAAGTCTGCAGTATGCCCAGCTACTAAGCTGATAGTATTTACAAACAAACTTGTGACAGCTTCCACAATATCTGTTCTTCTGAGAAGAGACAGGAAATTTTGACACTAGTGCACTTAGTTGTTTTGGATAACCTTTTAATTAAAATCTTTGGAGCATTCAGGCAGACACTGATCTCATTTGGCACCTCTTATTTAGAGCTTACTGTGTTTCTGGTCTCCATAGTGTGTTCCAACCTCAGACTCAGCTCAGAACTAACAAGTTCTCTCCTCTGCAGTTTCATCAGGTGTCTCGGACTGGCTGCCCAGGGGCTTTTGGAATGCACATTCTGGCAGTCTGAATACGTTCCTTTGAAACACATCTGATTCTATTTAGTATGGTAGGGAGAAATAATATCCATGCTGCTGCTGCTCCTGCTCTTTACATTGTGCTTTTTAATGTTTTTTGGTACTCTGTCTGACTTCTTTTGTGCTACACAGAGAAAACATGCAGCTGCTTTCACAGGGTGTGCCTACATGTCGAAGGGAATTACACCTGGGTGACTATGAGAACAGTGGAGTAGGTGCACCTCAGTGTCACTTGTCTTTTGTAGGGCCTAACAACACTTCTGGCTGTGTCACAAAATTTGTCTCAGAGCTGAGAAGACTTTGTAGGACCTAGATGTACATGGTAATTGGTAATTTTTCCATGAAAATGTAAGAACATGTGTTGTATGTATCGATGCTATGATGGTGCAAAGCATTTTTAAAGTTCTTTTTTTCAGGAAACTAATGGTTTCTGTGATTTACTGTTTAATGAATTAGAACTTTGGCTGTGTTGTAGCCACTGTTTTTTCATATGTGGTATCTTAAGCTAATATTGTATTACCTGGAAAATTGGGTTCTGAGTACAGGATATAATTACAAGTAAATTAGTTCGCATTTAACAAGTTTGTCAATACACTTTCTGTTTCTCTTCAAAGGAAAAAAAAAAACAACAAAAAACCAATGTACTCACAGTTACAGTTCTAAAACTCAGATGAATTAGTGCAGTTTTTTTAAGTAACTCAGTGATTTAATAAAAACTCAGTGATTATCTTGGGTGTATGCTGATTGTTCTATTAAGAGAGTTTTCTGGATAAGAACAGAAAGTGCCCAAAGGTCATGATGGATTAAGTCTCAGGAATCCAAACTAAGGAACTTATATTTGGCTTTGTTAATCACAGCACCAAAGAGTTTTCTTTACCACAATCTACTTACTGGTTGTTTATAGATTGCAGATTATGATAGGGTGTACTAGATGTGCCACTTGCCGTCAGACAGAGGTTCCTAATTATGAAAAGCTGAAGCTTGCAGGAGATATGTGAAAGACATTAGCATTGCTGTGGAAGTGGAGGGATAACAATCAATGCATACATCAGAAAAAAGTAAGGTTTTAGATGGAACACGGATGTTTTCGGAGAGGGATATAGTGTTGCAAGTAAGAAGTAGAGAGAGTACAGCTGCTCAGCTGAAGTGGCATATCTTTGTCAGAGAATGTTTCTTCTTAGCAAGATAAAACTGTTTACATGATCAGACATTTTGGCAACACTTTATACTTAGAGTCCTAAAAACTAAGTTCCTTGTAGTATTCACTGGATTAAAATTAAAATCGATAATTTTAGCTGTTCTTCTTTGCATGTTGTTTCAGTTCCTGTAAAGCTATTTTGAAAATAAATGTGTATGTGTGTAGATATGTTTTCGTGTATGAAAAATAAAAAATAAATACTGAAATAAAAACCAGCATTTAATCCTTAAAAGAAGTGAAAACCTTATTATGATTTCAGTGAACTCTCTGACAAGTTTGGATAGATTTGTTAGAATTTTTTGGCAACAAATACTTAATTTTCAAAATTCAGAGTTGCTGTACTGATTGCATAAAATATTTCTTGATAGCTTTTTTCTTCAGGAAGAAGTAACCTTTCAGAAAACATGTATGTAAATTTTTATTATTTAAGAATGTGTGTTCTGTCCTAAAAAGAGGCATTCATAGAATGTATCATGGGTGGCTTCAGTCTTACAGCTCAGCGCTATTTGTGCTGCTTGGTTTTGCCCTAATCCATGGGGCTTTTTGGGTTGTTTTTTTTATTATTACATGCCAGCAACACTGCAGACAATACACACTCAGGATTTGTTGCATATTTCTGTTACTCTGAGTGCGATTAAGTAATTGTATTTCTTCATTTTTCTGTGACCACTAGGAAAGGATTGGTACTTGGTGCACTTGTCCCTTACTGTGACAGATGTTAATGACAATGTACCTGAATGGGCCATGGAGCCCTTCCCGTTTTTGGCTGTGGTTTCCCCTGAAGCTGCAGGAGGTACTGAAGTGTACAAACTGCTTGCTGTGGATGCAGATGAAGGGATCTGTGGAGCAGTAGAATATTTCCTCTTGGAAGGTAAATTTTAACCCTCTAATTTCTTGAGTATTTTGCTTCACTATTGTGACTTTTTTTTGTCTGTTAGTTTTGTTAGTGAAAGATCTGCCTTTCCTACTGCAAATAGTTCATAAGCCTTCAGCTTTTGTGTGAGAAAAATCAATGTTTATTGAGATTACAGACAGATTTGCCAGATTTGAAGTGTGTTCTCCCTATGGAATTGGGTTCCTCCCCAGCTTGTCCTCCAGGGTATGATGGGGACAGGAGGAGTCATTGCTCCTCAGTCAGCACCTTTCTGCTGGTCTGCCCATTATGAGATGGGGCAGTCTTCGAGCAGGGCTTGTTGTGCAGAAAGGGTTAATGTTCCTTTTCCCTTGCAGGAGATCCTAGTTAATTTCTAACAATTTTTTAAGGATCTGGGTTGTGCCTTAGTTTTGCAAAGTTAGTATGGACTCATTAATAATTTTCTTTGTGGGACTCTTGAAATAAAATTGTGTCTAAGCAGAAGGGGATTAGCTGTACCACTGCAAAGGTGAAGTTGTTCCTCTTGGACAGGACTCAGCAGTGTATTTTCTGGTAAGAGATATTTAAGATCAAACAAAAGCAAAGTATTGGAGGATAAAGAAGAGTGATAATTGCCCAAAGAGGTAAAATGTAACTTAGAAACATATAATTAATGTAGTTACTTGTTTCCAAGCTTCACAACTTTAGAAATTTTATGTGAACACTGGTTCTAAGCCACAACCAACCAGAATTGATACTGTATTGTCATCTTAATTTTAATCAAGTAAAAATGTGCTTGATGACAGCAGTTTGTGGATCTGTTCTTTTTAGGTGGTGAAGACAGATTTGAAGTTGAGAAGGACGCTGGCTGGATTAAAACAACAGGTTTGCCATTGGTGAGGGACAAGGAGTATTTATTGACTGTACTAGCAGCAGATAAACTTGGAAGTAGAGGGTCTCCAGCCTCTGTTTCTGTAATTGCTGGATTCCGACCACCACAGTTCACCAAGACATCATACTTGGTTTATGTTCCTGAAAATACACCACAGGGAAAATCGTAAGTAACAGTTAAAAATAATGCAGTTAAAAATCTTTTGTTCCTGGTTTAATTTCTGTTTGATCTCCTCAGTGCCTCAGTATTGTTAGTGAATCATACAAAAATACTGTGGGTAGCAATTCAGATATCTTAATAGAAGTGATCAAGATACGGAATGGATTTTTTAGTCACCCTTTAGTACAGAAAGGTGGTATTGCATGAGGTTATTATTATCTTTGTGTGAATATAAACAATGTGCCCAGTGAAAGTAGTTTCCTTTTATGTGTTGATCAGGAATTGTAATGAAAATCCATTTAGAATCCTAGAGTCCTGATATTTAAATGGGACCAATTATGCAAGTATATAGGAAAAGAAAGTTGCTGTCATGCATGGATTTCTGGATTTGGACTTTCACAATTATAGACTGATTTAAGACAGCTGCTGAACAGAGGAGTATTACCAAATCTTTCTCTTCCCTTGGTCTGCCACTAATGCTAATACCTAGCTTCAGGGGCATGCTGATGAAAGACCAAAAAAAAAAAATTAAAAAAGGAAATTTCAGTTGGATTGTTGACTGTGCTCACAGCATGGCCCTGTGACTTAGTTCTGACAGGAGAGGAGAGGTGGCATGAACATGCATCCAGGGTAGGGAGTCAGAAGGACAACAGAATAATTCCTGTTGGCAGAACATGGTCTTGATGCTGGCTGAAACTGACTGTGAAACCACATCACAGGGAACTGCAGAAAAAGAGTAAAGTGAGATAATGACCTAGAGCAACCTTTTCCACTGTTTTAGTATTGCACCTGAGGGAAGTCAGAGGACAGCAGCATGGGAATGCAAAGGGATAAAAGATGTTTGGACAAACTCTCTTTTTGATTGTAGCTGTCACTGGATCGTCCTCTTGGAGTGTTCTCCTGGGAGATGGAACTATTTTTCTTAAGAAACCTGCTTGATAAGGCAGCAGACACTTGAGGAACTAGTATTATTTTTAAGAGGTTTAAAGAAGATTTATTTTAAATGTATTCCTTTACTTCATACTGCAAGTGGCTTTCTGACTTGAAGACTTTAAACACATCGGACTTCAGTAGAAAAAAAGAAAAAGCCAGTCAAGAGCTAAAAGTGTATGTCCTGCATGACTTGTAACATGCAAGCTGTTTGTGACTGCCTTTTACCCTTCTGCAGTTACCTGTTGAAGCTTTAGGATTGGATGACTGAAGCAGCAAATATATTGTGTTGGTCTTAAAATAAATCTTTTGCATTTTACTTTATCTTTTAGTTTTCTGCCTGAAAACCATCGCTATTGTAGAAAAAAGAGTAGGCAAATTCAGTTGGAGCAAAAATAAGATCCTGTGCTTTTAATCCATACTATGTTCTGCTTTCAAGAATTCTATCTTTATGTGTTTAACCTCAAGATAATAGAACTACTGAATAACAAAACATTTAAATTTGGTATTTAGGTACAGCTATCACTGACTTCAGTGAATACTGATCTGATCAGACATACAGGATTGGACTGTAATTTTGATATGAATAATTTTTGTCACATTTTTTACTATTTGTATTATGTGATTAAAGGTCCTTTTTTTGTTTGTTTGTTTGTTTTTTCCAATACAGCTTTCTTACTGTCACAGCTGTATCATATCAAAAGAAACCCCTGAGCTACAGTTTAATAACTAATCCTAGTGGTCTGTTCAGGATTGATCGGGCAACAGGAGGCATCAGTTTAACTCGGGGTGTGGATTATGAGAGTGATCAACACCAGTATCTTCTTTTGGTCAGAGCAGAGGAAAATGAAGAAAAATTCAGTAGTGCAGCTGAGGTAGGTGTCTACCAGTCTGTGTGTATTTCCATTTTTCCTTCAGTCTTTCTAGATTTCTGTACAGATTCACTAGAGGCTCCTGTCTCCTCAGCTCATGCTGTTTATTCTGCTGTCCATTTTAATAGTCTTTCTGCCTAATGAGTGCATGTTGAAGGCTGGTTTAGGTACTCTTAGAGTTTGCTCTTGCTGGTGCTGCAAAAATCTGTTTCTGAGGGATTAGTTACCCATCATAGATCCTGGGCCTTGCCTGGAAAAGTATGGAAATAGATGTGGCCATGCCAAACTTAGGGATTTGTCTTACTCTAAACTTTCATAAAATATGTGTGTATTGGAGATTATTCCAATTTAAAACAAATGCAGAACAGAAAATTATTTGTTTCGTATGAAGAACTGAACTTGTAAAGACAGAAAATAATAAAAACTCAAAAATATTAAGAGATTACAGTTCATGGTATTTTAGAAAGCTGTTTGACAGCAAAAATGTTTCTAAATGTAGTTATTACATGTGTTTGAATTCAAAGATTCAGAAAACTAGGAAATTCATGCAAAAGGTTTTCGTGCTACAGGTAATAAAATGTGTATTATAGAGGGAACAGGAAGCAGAATTATTGAGAACAAATGGGAGGACACAGAGAGTGAAACAGTGTAACCAACAGTGTCTGTAGAACACCAGACTCCTAATTTCTATTGACCTTTTTTTTGTAGTACAAGATGAAGACTCATGGAATATGTCTTGAAAGAGAATTATGAGATGATTTCACAACTACAGTTTGCCTAAATGTCATTTAACTTGAACCTGCTTACACTTATTCTACCTCAGTTGTTATGAGGGAGCAACTCTCAGTTTTTATGAACCTATGGAAGGGCAGATGGAGTATACATCAACCTGTAGTACTGTGATGCAGCACAGTTCAACCAACATCAGACTGTCTTGAAATTTAGCAGTGTGAACCACCATAAAGCCTAATTTAACACATTCATTACAGTAAACAGTGCAACAGTGTACTCATACTTGACAAAGGAATAAGGAAACATTTTTAAAGATATTAGGAGCAGAACTATATTTTAAGAAATACCATAATCAGTTGTTTTATCATAGTAAGTTCCATTCACATATGATTTACACTGTTGTAATTGAATTCAGAACTTGGGAATTTATATTGCTAAAATATATATGCTTGGCAGTAGAATTTGTAGTGTTCAAAATTACTGAAGCCTTGAAAGGTAAGATAATAGAAAAAGGATGCTTGGAAAGCAGACTGTCCATATCTCCTTTAAATTGGTAACAGGAAATAATAAATGAACTTGAAGGGTGAATGGAAATATGTTGCTGTAGGGGACTGAGACTCTGCAGTTCCTACTGTTTTGGAATCTTGTATTTCAAGAGTTCTCAGCAGGTAAAGATCAATGTAAGAAAAATAGCTTATCCCACGTGCTACAGCTGCTGAAGACCTCAGAGATGTTTTTGGCAAATTCTTCCACCTGATATTTCTTAAACAATGAAATCATTGCCTTGAATGCACATTACTGTTTAATGTTCACCTCTTTTCCATTCAGGTTTTGGTCATTATCACAGATGTGAATGACTGTGCCCCTGAATTTCATCAGTCCATTTACAGCAAAGTGGGTGTTCCTGAAACAGTTTCTATGACAACAGCACTTCTGCAAGGTTTGTACTTCTGAAACTCTTTGTTACATTCAGTATGAGTATTTATTTTTCTCCCATTAATCAGAATTCCGTTTAGAAGGCAAAATTACCCCCCACATAGGTCTTTGCAGCTCTCTGGAGGCAAATGGCATCTCATAGAATTGAGGACAATTCCTTACTGATGCCACAGTTTTAGGAGGAGACAAAGGAAGCAAATCTTCTCTGCGGGATTTTGAAGTATTAGGACTTCAGTTGTGGTTGGTATTATAGCAGCAGGGTTATAGTAGCAATCTTGGAACATTTCTTTTTTTGAAGGAAGAGTGTGATGTTGCATCAGAAATTATTGAGATATCATCTTGCCTTCTCTGCTTGTCCTTGAGTTCTGCATGTGCTTGCTGTAAGGATCACTGCTGTCTTGCATTAAAACTCTCTTGCGTGGTTTCACTGTTGTATGTGAAGTTTTGTCTGGATGCTTGAGAAAAAGTCACTGCAACTGTGTAACCAATAACATAAGCTTGAAAAATTTGTAAATTTTTATTATGTAAACCACAAAAAACCTTATGTTGAAAGTGTTGATAATAAGTAAGCGGGTTTGGCAATAAAATAAACTTATGACAACTAGGCAGTTGTAGAAAGGCTTTATCTTTAACCCCTACATAAACTTTTTTCTAAATCTTGAGAGGAAAAAGTAAATTAAACTACAGGAAAGTTACTGTTCCCTAGTAAATAGAGTTTTATAACCTCCTGCTGTTTTACTTATTGTTTTATCCTGTGCTAGTTTGTCAATTAATATTCTGGTAACAGTGCTTTTAGCATAGGTCTTTCTAGAATATAGGTGGGATCTGACAAACATATTTACTTAACTTGCATCAGTGGAATACCTGTAAATATTTCATCCTTAATTACACAGAGTGTGATTTGTCCCAGTGATCTTACGTAAGCAGTATAGATCATATGGATGTGAAAAAATACATCTCTCAGTGGGAATATGTTCTTGTTAGTACAGGGCCTTTCAAATCCAGCAGCCAAAAGTCAATATCTGGTGGCTTAGTTCAATCAGGGGCTTTATTTCTTTTAAGAACTTATTTTCAAGTAAGGGTTAGTTCAATAAAAACCACAGAGGATAGCACAGTTTTAGCAATTATTTCAAGCACCACATGCCAAGGGAAATGCTATTACAGTTTTACCCTACATTTAATTCTCTTGTTAAAGGACTTAACAATTCACAGAGTCTGATCTCCACAATGTCTTTTTCTCTTTTAGTGACAGCCACCGACTGTGATTCGAAGGAGAATGCGGAAATACTCTATTATGCTCTGAGTCAAGATTTTAGCATTACTTCTCATGGTACTATTTTTCCAGCAACACCATTAGACTACGAGCGACCTAACCATCTTTATGAGTTTGTAATTATGGCTGTAGATAAAGGGGAAGAGCCAAAGACTGGGACAGCAACTGTTAGGATCCACGTTTCAAATGTCAACGATGAAGCACCTGAGTTTTCCCAGAGAATGTAAATACATCTCTGTTATCTTTGTCTTTTGTTATTACTTCTTTAATTTTTGTCAGAAGGCTGCTCATTATAGGATGGCTTCAGGTCAGTCAGCTCTGGGAGTTACAGTGACAAATGTGGGATGATCTTTTGATTCTGAAACTCTGTTAGTACCAGAGGGGTAGGGGAAAGAAAACCTTGAAGTTTGGTTCTTAAGTTTGAGGTTTAAGAATACTTTCAATGTCCTGTAGGATTTATATATCTAGTTAGATACATAGTATCTAGTGGTAGAATATAGACAGTCTCTTCTGACAAATCTTGCACTGTTTTTTTTTTTTCCCAATATGTACTGGAAAAGGTGGTGCAGTAACTTAGATTATACATTTCAGGAGTACCCCTCCACCACCAAAGGAAATCAAGCACAAAAAGCAAGCAACTCAGTTTTGTCTTCAGACCTCATCCAGAGTACATGGTGGAATTTTGCCCTTTAAAGAGGGAAATTACACTTAGAGTTTGCATCCCTAGTTTATAATTGTTAAAGAAAAGCGCTAAGATTGCAGAATCCTAAAGAACCACTGAATTATAAAAACCACAAGATAAATGTCAATGACTGATGTTCACTTAATTTCACTTAGTCCCATGCACTTAGTCCCAAACTGTACTTTTTTATTCTTCTAAAGTATCAGTAAGTTTTTTTCTTCTATAGCTTTGGCTTACAAGTATCTGAAAAAAATATCAGAAGTACTATAAACTTGAATTCCCATTACAAGCTTAGTAATGGAGTTCCTGGTCAGCTTCTGTATCAGCCTCCTACTCTTACAAGTAGAAGTTATTTAGAACAAAACCCAGGCAGAGGTTTCAGTGATGTTAAGCTTGTGATTCAGCTGAACATAGCATTAAAGCTTTCCGACAATCTGTATTTAATGTAAATTTTGGCTACAAAGTTTTGTGCTTTCCTCATTTTCCTAAACATTGTGTAAGACATATGGCTTGGAGAAATTGATCTTTTGTGAATTCTTACTGGATCTCTGTGTTTTCAAGTGCTAAACCAGATTAAGTTCTAGTACTTAACAAGATGCCTACTTTCATTTTTAAGTTTGTTTTAATATTCAGAATAACTGAATATTTATCTGTTTCTGTTGGTCTTGTATCTGTTCCTGAATTTTAAATCAAAAATTAGTGATAATATTAGAGATGCTGTAAACTTTTCTAACAAACTGGAAGCAGAAAACATAGTTTAAAAAACAGCAACACTATAACTCTGTTAGCTCTTATAGTAGAGGTTTACTGAAGAATATTATTAAGATGAACATGATTTTAAATTACCAAACATTCACAAGAAGCTTTTATTTTACCTTTGCAGTAACATGGAAACTGCTATAGTATATATGTATAAATTGGCACTAGAATTCAATTCAGCTCCTGGAATTCAAATTATATCAAGATTTGTTTAACCAGGTTAATGAAGTTTTGCTTTTACTACATGCTGTTTAAATAGATTTAAAGTCCACTATAAACTTATTATTCCTGGCCAGAAGCTTTCTTTCATCACAATTATTCTTTATCTCACTTACAAAATTCTTAAGGCTACCACTTGGTTTAATTATGTCAGTTTTTACTTTTTCCTTTTTAAGAGACCTCTTTTGATGACTTTAACTCTTCTGTCCCCGTATTTGATGTTCAAAATAGTCAAAGTTACTATTCATTTGCTTTCCAGATTCAGAAAGTGTCCTGAGGGTTATAACTGAACCAAACCGAAATAAGTTACTTCTCTTACTTCATTGCACATAAAGTTTGGAAAGAAAAAAAAGCTGTGTCTATGAAGGTTTTGATGAAAAAAAACATATCTAGAGAGCAACAGCTAAGGGAAAACTTTTCTGTGCATCCAATTTCTTTTTCTTCCAGCTTTTTCCTATTCCCAGCATATGACAAGTGGGTCCATAGGCACCCTGAGCCTAGTGGTACATGTGTTTTGTATAGATTGTTGGATACAGCCTGCTGTAGTTCATTCTTATGGCTGAGCTTTGGGATATCTACTATGGACAGGTCTGTAGAATGCTTAGTCTGGCCTGTGCTCAATCCAGTCAGATAAAATAATACATACTTGGGACTTAGCTAAAGCAGGAGGCTTTTCTACCCTAGAGAGTGTTCAGCTTAAGCTGATAATACCTCTTAAGAGCTTACAGTGTCAGTGATGTGTCTGGACTTGAGAAGAGATTTTTGTAAAACTGAAATTATTCACATATCCTCTACATCTGATTCTCATCTTAGTCATGCTGGTGCAAAGACTACACTGAAAGCATTTTGACAGCTTGTGTCAGAAAAAGTGTGCTATAAAAAGCAGTGCTTTAACTTTGCAAGTGATTGCTTTGATTCTGTGAATCATGTAACTAATTTAAAAAAATAAATTAAATTAAAAAAAAAAGTTATTTTCTCCACTTAGCCCAAGTCTTGCTGTGAAGCTAAGTTTCAAAGCTTCAATACAGCTGCAGGTTTGCAGTAGAAATTCATGGGTAGGTAGCAACAGCAGAAAGCCATGAATGGTTACATCACCTCTATAATTTCAGTGTTTAATCTAGAAGCATCTTATCAGTGTAGTTGTATTAGTCTCTACAGTACAATAGGTGTTGTAAAACACAGTTTTGTATATATTATTTCCTATCTAAATTCATAAATGTGTTGTCATAATTTCTTTTAAACAGCTACAGGAGTTTTGTTTCTGAAGATGCTGGCCCAAACACACTGATTGCTGCAGTTAATGCTGTGGACCCTGATGGAGATGGTGTGACATATGATATTTTGTCTGGGAATCAGAAAGGAAACTTTGTTATTGACCCTAAAAAAGGTAATAGTATATTAGTTCTTTGCTACTGCAGCTGATGTGATGCAGCTTTGATCTTCATCAGGTGGCAGTTATGAAAACTGAATAGCATATGCTATATTTGAATCTACTACTAACCTAATTAAAAGAAGTATATGACAAAAATGCAATTGTTCTAGACTCTTTTGTAGTGTTAAAACAAATTGTATCATTTTCCTAAAAGCTTTGTATGATAGACCTGTTACTTGTTCATTGTTTGCTTTCAGTCAGTCACTTTATATGTAGCAAGTAATTTAAGAGACCATAACTTAATAGAGAATGTTATTACTGGTAAAAGTAAATGTCAACCAAAGATTTGAGTAATGTTTAATCTAGGAAACTAGTTTAAAAGTTGCAGCAAGAAAGGGATAATCTGCAGGGTAAAGTGGAATGTACATGAAGGGTGACTGCAAGACAGGCAGCGGCAAGGACCTCACAGCCACCATTCCAAAAACATGATCTGCAGGCAACTTGCAAGTGTTGAAGTAGGATCCTGAATTTATTGAGAGCTCCTTTAATACTTTGAGATTTAAAAAGAGTTGTGGGTTTCGAGTGTGACGTTTTTTAAGATACTTCCACACTTGAAGAAGAATAATTTTTTAAAAAGTGTCTAATTGTCACAGGGTAGTATATCTGACATTTCTGAAAATCTTTATTGTAAGTGCTCCAAGTATCTTAACATTTGATTGATAGCATCTCGTAGGATTAGCTCCATACTTTTAATATTGGTAATTATGTATATGTACTTTTTTACTTTTAACCAATTAATTTTTATAGTATTTGCAACTTAATTTTGAAACAATAGCATTTTTTTCAAAATGGTTTTGGGCTTTTGTTGCTTAATAAACCAATAAAGGCTTATACTGTGGCTTGCAGCACTTTCTTTTGAGAAATGATGTCAGTACCCTGGTGTCACATAAATGAGAAGGTAAAATGGAAATGTGTCAAAAATAAGTGCTGGAGTTAAAACGATACATTTGCAAGCAAATTGAGTGATGTAGATTCTGTGACAATACTCTGTTGTAATGACAATTACTATTATGCTTGATGAATAACAGAGGTGATTGATGGATGATGGAGCAAAAGAATGATAGCTTCTTACTGCATGGTCTCAGATAGCTGTAGTCTCTTTTGGTTTTCTAGCAAATCTTTGATACCTTTCTCTGACAGTGCCTTTGTGTCCTATCCAACAGGGTGTAACATTTGGGTGACTTGGGAGAATAGCAGATTGTATGTTTCTGAGGATATGCCTGGATAGGTATATGCTGCTGTGATTGTGTGTGAAGCTTGTACCAGTTTCAGCTGAGCTAGCAATGGCAGGGGCTGCAGCTGGCATGGTTGACACGTGCTTCACTACAGCAGTGGTACAGGAATAGAGCCAGGCTTGCTCCTGGGGCTGGTGTGGGTAAAGCAGAAGTCTGCCTGAGTGTTTCTGTGGATTTCTTTTTTTATGCTAATTTTTTCCTGATGCAGATAAACTGAAGCTAACATGCAGGTCAGCTGAGTTGTAGCTGTTGTCTCATTTAGCTCTGTAGACATACCTGCAGACAAACAAACCTGTTGTACTGTCTTAGTTTAGTTTTTCTATCAAATTGCAGTAAAAATACCATAGCTTAATTAAAGTACAACAGCTTTGGGGTTTACTGCTAACGGGTAAAGCAGAATTGTTTGTTTTCATACTTGCTGGTGAGAAGAATAAGAGTAATTGGTCAATGTAGTACAAAGAACCCATATGACCAAACCTCAGCCTATTGGGTTTTTCTGTACAGGCCTCCTTAGTCTTCGTTCAAGTCCATTTCCTAAGCTTCAGGGCACGGAATATGTGCTTAACATCACAGCTACTGATGATAACGCCTCTGGAGGGCCCCATTCTCTTACAAGTACTGCCCAAGTTGTTGTGAAAGTCGATGATGTCAACAATAACAAACCTGTCTTTCAGAAGGTAAATACACAAGGCCCAATTGTCTGTTTTAGACTGTGTGGTATATGTTTGAGATTGTGTTGTCACTGCAAGTGATGCAGCAGATGAGCTATTCAGGAAGCAGTCTGCTTTTGTCTCTTTTTAGAGACAGATGTTTTTGTTTTCTCCATCTTTTCCATCCCTCTCCTAAGACTTCCAGGGTTTGTTCTCTTGTGGCAGAACAGCTCCTGTGAGCACTGTCTTCATGGAACCACATCTCATCTCTGGCTCTGTAGAAGATGAAGTTGGGTAAATGACTTTCAGAGGCTCAGTGTGACATGTGAGGAGGAATCAATAGGTATAGTTACCTGTGCAGTGGACTTGTTCCAAAATACCACAGCACCTCTCTCAATTGTATAGGCTTCTTTTGATGATTGTATATCTGGAGTCGATGAAAGGAATTAAAGTCTTTTAGCTCAGTTTATAAAGTTTGTAGAAATTAAATGCTTGCGTATGTGCGCAGAATGTTAATTCATATTAAAAATCTGTTGTCTAAAAATTTCAAGTTTGCTGATGTATAAAATGTGGATAGGCAATGTTACATATTTTGACAGGTCAGGGACTATTCATAGCAGTCCTGGAAATTCTCAGTAATCTGTCCTTTGCAATGCTAGTTTGTATAGAAACTCTTTTTTTTTGACCAAAGCAATTCTATGGTTTGGGCAAGGGTATGCCCTCTTTTTTGTAAGACTTTCACTAATATAGAAAAATATTTGCATTTAAAAAAACATATGCAACTGCAATGTTTCCACCAAATCTTTTCATTAGTTGGAGATTCTTAGTGGCCTCATGTTATCTGTTGTTTGTATAAGCACAAAATAGCAAGTGAAGCCGTGGTACAGCTAAAACATTCCCATCATCAATGCATGTGAATGGAAGAGTAGCTCAACCTATTTTTTTCCCCTCTAGTATATCTTGAAACCAATTAGCATGGTAAGTCCTTGATTTTCTGTTTTTTCTCTTCCTCTCTCATAGTGTCAGTATTACCAGCAACATGCTTCTGTATTGGAAAACCAGCCTTCAGGGACAGTTGTACTCAAGTTTGAAGCCACTGATGCCGATGAAGGAGCCAATGGTGTAGTGAAATATGGCTTGATGCACAGAGATGGTGTCCTACCAGCATTTAGTATTCATCCTGACACAGGTAAAGTGAATATCTGAACTGCTACTGCCATATATACAAACAGTTCTATCACACTGATGGAAAAAAAGCTTAAAACAAATTAGATTTGTCCTTTTCCATTGAATTTTTTTGATAGCAGATAAAATATAAACTGTGTTAACTGCTTGAACAAATATTCTCCTGCTAGGTTAACGTGTCAAAAAGTGAACCAGAACTGATGTGTTCCCTGAAATGTGAAAGTTTCGCTGGGTGACATAACTTGTGGGTTTTTGCAATTAAATTCAAAACCCCGCACCATATTTTAAGTGCATATTATCTTGCAACATTGCTAATGGCATATAAATGATTCATCCAAACAACACTAGTGTTAGAAACAGCAAAGAGACCAAGTCTTGGAAGACTAAAACTAAGTTCAGGCTGAACTTTTGCAGGACAAAAGACCTGAAACATACCTTTGTACTTCCTGCTCTTCAAAAGAAGTACTTTTTATAGAGTCATTCTCTTAAAGTTAATTTGGTACTTATCTCCATTTTCTAAACTTAAGTCCAACTGTGTATATATGTAAATGTAAATGAAATTTGTGTCTGCACAAGCAGTACCATTTAAGATTTAGAAGTGTGCTAAATCTGGTGATTGGATCCTTGAGCCTGAAGTGCATGTTTTAGGTGCATTTAACCTGTTGCATTATACCTCAATATGGTGACAGACAGCTCAGCATGTGAATGTAGAATACTGTCAAACGCATAGTATTTTAACTCTCTGATATTTCATTTGTTTTTCAGGAGTTCTGACAACTCTTCAGGTATTTGATCGAGAAAAACAGAGGGAATATCCTATCACTGTGACAGCAACAGATCAGGCAGCGGAACCACTCATTGGAATATGTCAGATAAATATTATCATCCTGGACCAAAATGACAATGATCCCAGATTTGAAAACACCCACTATGAATGTAATTGAGAGTCATTGGATAGAGTTTTGGTGCCCTGAGTGTGAGCTTACTTATGTCTAAGATTTTTGGGTTTTGTCTTTCCTGACAGTAGATCTTGTGACAAACTAAATGATTGCAGACAGAGATGCACTTTAATTAATTAATTGCAGAATTGTTGTACAGTGTAACAAGTATGGTCATGACTCACAGGCCTTCCCAAGTGTCCTCATGGGAAAATTCCTTGAAATAATAGCTGTGTCAGTATCTTTCCTCACCTGAATATAGCAAATTTCTGTGGTACTGCACAGAGATGTGAAAGTTGTAATGAGCACGTGAGTTTGAAGCACTGAGCGCTAATTGTGTTATTTGTTTTCTGATTATTAGATTTTTGCCATAACCTGCTTTTCCTTTTTCCATTTGAATTTCATCATTCTTCATTGTTTGTTATTTGATCATTCCTTCTTGGGTCTTCAAAAAACCCTTCCTGGTGTGTCTGGATGAAGACCCACAGCCATGTATAATAATCATAAAACCTAACTCATAGTTACACTGTGTAATTTCTAGAAAGTAGTTTCTGACAATGGGATTCTTTTCTACTGATTTTATACAATAATTAACATTTCATTTATGTGTATTTCATACAGAGCAATTTAATCCTTAGTAAAAATACAAGACAAATATAGAAGCATCTTATGAGAAATAGGAATTCCAGGTTATGAATGTGGTAAGTTCAAATGTGATCCATAGCTCTGATGTGATAGCAGTTTGATTTTTATGGCTATTGTTCCAAGGAAGAAAAAGTTATAGCTTTCATACATAATTACTTAAGTATTTCTTAATTTCTTAGCAAGATATTCATGATACTTTAGTGACTTAATCGGTGTGAAATATCCTTTCCTTACCTTAGATTTCCTAAGAGAGGACACAAGAGTTGGGACCAGCTTTCTTCGTGTTGCAGCCCATGATGATGACTATAGCTCAAATGCTGCTGTTACATATTCGATAGCAAATGAAGAACCAAATTATTTACAGATTAATCCTACTACAGGCTGGGTGTTTGTGAACAAACCCATATCTCAGGTACGGCACTTGCTTTCCTTTTAAGCTGGCTATCTCAATATAGCATAGGAGGGACTGAGGTTGTAAGTTTGTCCTTACCTCTATGCTACCCCTTCACATTAAAGGATTGTTATGTCATGTTTAAATTAAATATGAGCTTTTAGCTGATGAGTTCATTGACTGTAAACTTCACATAAGCAAGTCCTGCTTTCAGATGGGAAGTAGCAGCTGGCAGCAGTGCCTCTGAGAACTTGTTCCCATTTCATTAGCTTTGGCTTAATAATACCAATGACTGGAGGGCTGAGATAGTAAGCAGGGCAGCAAAAGCTCAGGTGTAGGATTTCACTGTTTTAACAGGGAATGAGTTGTAAAGTAATTTGTGTTGAATTGAAAATATCATTGTAGATGCCAGTCTTTAAATACCTTATAGGTACTTTTAATGTTGAAATTTAACTTCTAAGTAACTGACATACCAAACTTGGGTGAAGGTGTAACCTTTTAGTGTATTTTCTTTATTGAATCTAAGAACCCTGCAGACCTAATAACAAAAAAATGTTGATAGATAAGCTTAAGAATTCAGGGACTCCTGAATTTTTTTTCTTTTGTTTTAAACCCTGTGTGAAATTTGCTAAAGTTTATTGAGAAAAATTGCAACATTTTCCAACAATCTTAAGTAAAAGTAGCAGAATAAGCTCAGTTGTGAACATTTTCCTTCTGTGCAGGTTTTCTTAAGTAAGCCTTTCATCTTCTGTATTAATTTTTTTTTTTTTTAAAAAAAAGCAAGCCCTGATCAAAACCCTCTGTAATAAAACCTTTTTTACTGCTCAGAGGTCATCTATAGTTCAAGAGATTATTGCTACAGATGGAGGTAACAGGAGCAGTAAAGTTGAACTTGCTGTAACTATTACCAGTGCAAAAAACCAGCCTCCTCAGTGGGAAAGAGACAGCTATGAAGTTGTTATTCCAGAAAACACAACACGAGATACATCAGTTTTGGTAAGGCTGGGACCGACTTGTTTGTCTGGGATAGCTCCAATATAGAGTAACTTACTGAAGCTTATTTGCTCAAATGCAGTGAACTTTTATAACAAATCTGCCTGTTGTAGGGACCAGTGATCTGCTATTAGTTTTCTTTTAGAAATGTTAATGGTAACAAGCATTTTTGATCTCATTTATGTGTGCAAGTGCTGTTTAATTTGCTTCTCATTTGGACAATATAGATGTTCCAATTATTCTAATAGCTCTGTGTTACCTGAGGTGATTATTTGGCATGATCAGTTTGATTGCTCAGTCATGAGTCATCGAAACAAATTTACGAAATAACTCAAAATTATATATTTTTAGGGTAAATATGTGAGCAGCCAGACATGTAATGACTGGTAACATTTTGCTGCAGCTGTTTGTGACCTGGCAATGTTATCAGGCAGGGTTAAGTCGTAATGTTTTGAGTTGAGAGCTAAAAAACTGGGAGACAATACACAAAAGGTTTTAGAAATGTTGCTGCACTTACAAAAGTGTTGATGACACAAACTTTTTGAATTGTTCAGACAATCAAAGCAACTTCTCCCCTTGGTGATCCTCGTGTGACTTACAACCTGGAAGAGGGACTTGTTCCAGAGACCAACATGCCAGTCCGTTTCTACTTGACTCCAAACAGACATGATGGTTCAGCTTCAATCCTGGTAGCAGAGCCACTGGATTATGAAACAACAAAAAACTTCCTGCTGAGGGTTCGTGCACAGAATGTTGCATCAGTTCCTCTGGCAGCATTCACTGTGGTCTATATTAATGTAACAGGTATGTAAGCAGTTTGGTGTTGCTATAGTATAATCATAGGTTTGGTTTTTTTTTCTTTAAAGTTTTATAGGTTTATTGTTGGGGTTTTTTATGTGCTCTTTTTGATGTTTAGATGTCAATGACAATGTCCCATTCTTCACTTCATCTATTTATGAAGCCTCAGTAAAAGAGGGAGCTGGTGCTGGGACATTTGTTGTTCAGGTGTCTGCCACTGACCTTGACCTTGGTCAGAATGGTGAGGTAAGCAAGTGGTGACCTGGGTCTTCCATGATGAAAGGTATGGAATAACTTCTGTATGAACAATGGCTAAATAGACTAGAAATCTTCTACCTAGAAAAGGGCTGACTAATAGGGAAACATGAGATTAAATAAGGCAGTTAATTACATGTTTGTTTGTCTTGGTGCGTGAAAAACTAGGGGAACTAGTAAGTGTGAGACAGAAAACACATTTTTATACAACCTGTATTTCAGGTGAAAAACTTGCTGTAGAGTGCTATGGTTTGGAAAGGCTTACATAGAACTAAAATGTGAATGCATAAGTTAATGGAAGAAAAAATGTATTAAAAGCTTCTCTGAGTTGTAAATCATTGAGGGTACTGAAAACCAAATAATTACAAAATATGTCAAGTTAATACTGAAAGTGGAGTTCCTTGTTAATGATTTTAAAAATTGAAGTAGGCATGTCCTTAGAGCAAGAGTGCAAGCTGGAGTTAAGTGCACAAAAATATATATATATAAAATAGAGACTAGAACATGGTCCGTGATACTGAACAAGTTCAAATTCAGCTCACCTGTGGCCATTATATTAGTACCTGGGATCTTTAGCTGAGTTTGATTCCCATTGCACAAACACTGTGCAAATGTGAACTAGTGAACTCAGGAACTGATTAGACAGGAAAAATGTATTTCCCTTTACAGACTGGCATTTAACATGCAAGAAGTTAATTGACTTTAAACTAGGTTGCTCAAGCTGGCTGTTTTACTCAGCTTTTTTGGCCCTGGTCATGTGCTCCAACACAGACCATTCTTCCTCTCTTTGAGTACTTATTTGTCTGTGAACTACCCAACAAAAGGAAACTGTAGATTAACAACTTCCTTTTAATCCTTTAGATAAGTTACTCCCTGTTACATGACAGTAGCAGAGACTACACACATTTTCGCTTGGACCCACAAACAGGCTCAATATACTCTGCCTCAGTGTTTGACAGAGAAAAGAAGGGGTCCTATCTTCTGGAAGTCAAGTCATTAGATGGCTCTGAATCAGCTCGACCTGGAAAACGTGGGATGCCAAACTCTGGTAGGAGGCAGATGTCTGTGACAAGCATGATTTTACCTGGACTGGTCTCTCAAAACAGGATCTCTGAAATGCAAGATTGAATGTTAATTGACTTTTTTTCAAGTGTACTTGTGAAAGAGTGTCCCTTGTTTTGGTATACTTTATCGGGGATTTTTTTAGTTTGTGCAACCTGGAAGGGAGATTTTATGTCATGATCAGGGAAGGAAAATGAGGGCTTCATAGTTGGAATTTAGAGAGTATTTCCTAGCCAGGGAAGGTGAACCCATGATCTATAGGATCTCTGGGCAGTGGAGTTGTTTCTCAAAGCACTGCATATGGCACTGCATTCAGTCAAAAGTAATTACAAAGTATGAGGCTGGAAAGTTAAAGATAGAAAATCCCATTCACAACTGATGGCTGTGCTTAAAGAAAGACTTAAAATTTGGCTTTGTGGCTTCAGGACAAAAAGTTATGACTGAAATCTGTACAATTGCCATATTAGGCATCAATTATTCACGTATTATCTGTTCAAACAAATTGGATGCGACATTCATTTGATATCCAAGTGCTTTTGGGTAATGTTGGTATATATATTGTCCACAACCCTAAGGGTTTGTTTCTGTGTTGTCTGCATATTCATCTTCATTTAATGTGCAGCTTGGCAGTTTAAGGAATTGTAGCTGACAGAAGTGGCACAGATGAGTATTTTAATCTCTTGTTTCTTGTCTCTCCTAGACACAGCCTATGTGCGCATTTTTATCAGCGATGTGAATGATAACAAGCCTGTCTTCACTCAAAGTGTCTATGAAGTGAATGTGGATGAAGACCAGGATGTGGGCTCAACTATCATTGCAGTCACTGCTAATGATGAAGATGAAGGTGAAGTATTGGAATTCTCCATAGCTGTGTCTAAAATATTAATGAGTTAATTTAGCGCACCAAGAGACATTTAGTGGTGTTAGAAAAGAAAATGTCTTTCTGTCTCTGGATTTAAAAAATTCCTTAATTGTGAACTGATTGGACATGATCAGTATTTCTTAATGGAGCTGTGACACATCAGTCTAATAACTTATCTTGGATGGCAATGCATTAAGGGGGGATGATGGGGAATAATTTCTGTGCCAGCAAATACAAATTTACTATAGATCATATAATTTCTTACAAATGAGTGCCAATAAAAATGTCCTGGTTAGCCAGAATGAATAAGACTTGATTTCAGTGAGGCTCATTTGCTTTCTTTATGGACAGTATAGCTGTAATTTTTTGATTGGTTTTTGTTGGGTTTTTTGTTATTTTTTTTTTTAGGTTCTTTTGTGTGCATATTCTCATATTGAATCTGGACTTCCTAAATGCATATCAGTCTTAGCTACATGGCTTTATCTACAAATTAGTCAGGAATTAAGCCAGAAGTCATGTGAAAATAAGTACAAAACCAGTGCTTTTAAGGGAAGGAATGGTACAGAATTCCATCGTTTGGCCATAGTGCAGTACTAATTTGACTTTGCTGTGTGGTGAAACCATACTTTTTTTTTTTTTTTTTTTTTTTTTTTTTTTTTTTGCACAAGTCCCAAAGGACTTTTCTGACACTATGTCTGGTGAAGTGTGAGTACAGCCTGACTACATTTGATTACTATCCCACTCAAAGAGATCAAAGCAAATGTGGAGAAGTTGTACTGGAGAAGGATTTACCTACTCCAGTAACTCTTAAGTTTGTTACTTAGGTTACCTTAGGGGACCAGATGTGATTGTTATATGGCACTTCATTTCTGTCCTTTTAATAAAGTAAATTATTAAAGATGTAGCTATGAAAGAAAGGAAGAAGAGAAGAACGGTAATGTCAAGGTAGAGCTTGCAGAAAGGGTAGAAGTCTTTACTTGATGTAAAATGATCAGCAAATTGGTACTGCTTCTGGAATTTTGAGAAGTTCCATTAGGAATGTCTTCTCTGGCTTGATACATAATTGTCCTGTTTGTTAGTAAAGTTTGTGCATAAATTAGTGAGTGCAAAATGGTTTTACAGTATGAAGTATTTTATAACATATGCTGTGTGTTAGCAAATAAGAATTTGTCTTTTTGGTCCCATAGCCTTGGTCAGTCATTCTGATCCTACTGTGTAGGATCATAAGTATTAATGCTTCATTGCAAGACATGTTTCATAATTAGGCACTAATTGCAATTGGCCATACCAGAATTGAAAAATGCTGACAAATAATCTGACATCGCTGCGTGTTTTAAAAGACCATAAAACTATAATATAAAAAATCAGTTATTATATGATATGTACTTCATATTAACATCCCATGTTTCAATCTACTTTAAGATATGTGTTTTCTGACACTGTTGGTAATTGACAGGAACAAATGCTAAGTTACGGTACCAGATCACAGCTGGAAACACAGGAGGAGTACTTGATGTAGAACCAGAAACAGGAGCCATTTTTATTGCACAAGCACTGGATTATGAAGAAACAAAAATGTATGAGATTCACTTATTGGCCTCAGATGGGAAATGGGAAGATTATGCAATTATCATCATCAATGTCATGAATAAAAATGATGAGACTCCAGTTTTCTCTATCAATGAATACTATGGAAGTATAATTGAGGAACTGGATGGGTTACCAGTCTTTGTACTTCAGGTAGTGTATGCATTTTCAGAGATAATATTTCAATGAAAGAGCACACCAGATTATTCTGGTACAATTATGTAATAATAATCCAGCACAGGTATATTAATGAAATTTATTTTTACTTTTTTTTTTTTTTTTTTTTTTTTTCAATCAAAGAAGAGAAACAAACTTTTTGTGGACATATTGCAAAGATAGTAAATAGCATAAACAGCATGGATCATTTATGATTCTAGAAAGCACATCATTAGCATTTTAAAGTAGCTATCAAAATAGCATAGTTTAAATTACTTCTACAAATATGAAAAAAACTCACAATGTTAGTATATCTACATTCTTATTGTAGTGCAAAGCATATTTACCTACTGAATTGTCTCTCAGCCACCTCTAATTTGCCATTTATCTGGTACACACATATTAACAGCATGTCATATACTTTTGCTTGGACTCCTTTAGACTGTGTCAACATGTAGAATATAATGCAATCATTGCATGTTTTGTAATTTCTGTTTTTGTTTTTGACACTTTTGTAGGTTATGGCAAATGATCCTGATAGTATCATGGATGAAGGAGACTTAAGATATTCATTGCATGGGCATGGTGCAGGTGATATTTTCACAATAGATGAGAAATCAGGCAGCATTTATTCACACAAGATGCTGGACCGGGAAGAGAGACCAGTGTGGAGATTTGTTGTATTGGCTACTGATGAAGGTGGAGAAGGACTTACAGGATTTGCTGATGTAATTATTAATGTGTGGGATATAAATGACAATGCACCCCTGTTCCCATGCATGCCTGATGGTTGCAATGGGAGTGTTTTTGAAAATTCTCCTGCAGACACATTAGTTATGGAAATGGGTGCAGTTGATCGTGATGATCCAAATGTCGGTCTGAATGCTGTTCTGACTTACAGGATAACAGAGAATGTAAAAAATGAGTTTGGTACTGACATGTTTAATATCAGTCCCAACACTGGTACAATCCATGTAGCAGGGGGAATGCTGGACAGAGAAAGGACTGAAAATTATTTTCTTACTGTTGAAGCAAGAGATGGGGGAGGGCTAACAGGAACTGGCACTGCCACTATCTGGATTGTGGACATCAACGATCATGTACCTAAATTCACAAAAGAAATGTGGCAGGCAGTAATTCCTGAAAACAGTGCCATTGACTCAGAAGTTCTCCAAGTATGTGCTACAGATGCAGATGTTGGGGAAAATGCTGACTTAATATTCAGTATCATCGGGGGAGATCCAGATCAAAAGTTTTATATTGAAAATGACAAAGAATGGCAGTGTGGCACTATTCGACTGAAAAAACCTCTGGATTTTGAGAATGCACGTGACAGAGAGTTTAACCTTACTGTTACAGTGGAAGATCTTGATTTCTCCAGTATTGCCCTGTGCCTGATTGAAGTTGAAGACTCGAATGATCACAGCCCAGTTTTCCTCTCTCAGTTTATTCAGACGATCCCTATCTTTGAAAACATGCCTGTAGGTACTACAGTGACAACAGTGAGAGCTGAAGACAAGGATTCTGGTTTGAATGGGAACATTACATATTCTATAAAGTCAGTTTCAGATCCTTTGAAACAGTTTGCGATTGACCAGTATGGTCATGTGACAGTGGCAAATACACTAGATTGTGAAGTCATTCAAAAATACAATTTAATTGTACAAGCTTCAGATCAAGGGACACCTGCCCACACTGGGAGTGCTACAGTTTTGATTGATTTGCTTGATGTAAATGACAATGGACCCAGGTTTGAGGCACCGTACATGCCTGTAGTTTGGGAAAATATGTTGGGGCCTGAAGTAGTGCGTATGAACCATACATCAAAACTGCTTCGTGCATTTGATCCAGACAGTGAGGAAAATGGGCCACCCTTTACATTTTCATTGCCAGCAGATTATCAGAATTCTTTGGATTTTTCTCTTACTGACAACAGAAATAGCACAGCAACTGTAACTGCTTTGAGGTCCTTTGACAGAGAAAAGCAGAAGGTGTTTTATCTGCCAATAGTTATTACAGATAGTGGGATTCCAGCCATGAGCTCTACAAACACTCTAACCATAACAATTGGTGATGAAAATGACAACTGCCATGAATCTGGCCATAAGGAAGTCTATGTGTACAGTTACAAAGGTAAGTGCTATATGGATATTATATCAGGCTCATGAATACAGCATAGTTTTATACTTACCTTCTTCATGTGACATCCAGAGTGTATTCACCTTTCCAGAACTGGCAGAAATCATGTGACAGGCTCTGCTTTATTTTAACAATCTAGGATCATAACCATCAGCAATTAAGCAGGAATCTGAAAATTATAAACGCAGTAGCAAGTGCAGCAAAATACAAAGTGCACTGAAAAGCAAAAATTAAATGCAGCTTTATTATAAATTATCATGACAGGAAAATGGTCAACAGCAGTGCTTGGGGAAGTATTTGCTCCAGATCAAGATGACTGGGACAATAAAACATTTGTCTCTGAAGGAGAACTGCTCAAGTGAGTATTGTATTTGTGTCAAAATGAGTAATATTTATACTTCTCTAATTGTATTACTCACCCTGTGGTTCAACTACATACTGCTTTTATTCATGTTTGGGAAAGTCTGGGGATTTGAGGGTGGCAGAAACAACTTCTTATAAAATCTGAAGATTATAATTTCTGAATTAAGGTGTTTCTGGTGTTTTTCTTGAAGTGGTTTGCTCATTTCTCTAGGTTTTGATCATATAACCTGCGTAATAACATTTAAGGCCTTCTGAATTATGTTAGTGAGTAAAATAAGTGCTTGATTTTTATTTATTAAGGCTTCCTAATTGAAGGTTTATGTCTAGGTCTTTCAGGTTAAATCAGAGGACTGGTTCTTTGATGATGGTGGATAACACTCCTCAAGGAATATACAACTTAGAAGTTAGGGTTTCTGATGGAGTTTGTCCTGATGTTATATCTACAGTACAAATCCAAGTCAAAGAGCTGGAAGATGAAGCTGTACAAAGCTCAGCCACTGTGCGTCTATCAGGTTAGCTGTATTTGCTGGTGTCAGTTTAGGTCAGCTGCTTCTGTAGCTGAATGATTATGTGATGTGGGTATTATTATATCAATATTTGACACAGTGCCACTGTAGTGCACTTTCTGGTACGTTTCTGTATTATTAAATAGGAAATAATTTGAGAAATTACCCCTGGTCTCCAGTATTTCATGGTTATCTGTTTTTGAATCCCAAATTCAGATGTCACGGCAGAGGAGTTCATAAGGAGAGATGAGCAAGACAAAACAAGACATGGCAAGTTCAAGGAATTACTAGCAAAAATGTTACAGGCTAAACTTAGTGATGTCTTGGTCTTCAGTGTGATGAACATTGATGGAAAACAGACAGATGTAAGATTTGCAGTTCGTGATGGCTCGGCATATTATAGACCTGAGAAACTCCATGCTGAGATGGCAGCATTTAAAAATGAGGTATATTTTCTAAAGTTATCATTCACCTCTGCAATTTACCCAGATCCTGAGTTTGTAGGGTATATATCCCAGACTTTAGTGGAAGAATATGATAGATCTACAGATAAAGTTTTTTTTCCTCACTCAGAAGAAAAGTATTTGTCACACAAGTGATTAATTCAGATTTTCACCCTTCTCCTTAGTCCCATGCATACATTATTTTATAGTTGTACTAACTTCTGGTTCAATAAATAAACACTTTTTAGTCACAGCAAGATGGTTCTCCATTCCCATCATGGTGAAGTGGCCTGTGTTTTCTTCAGTCAATGTTTCATTGTGTTATCTATCTGACTTTTGAATATGAGATCAGAAGAACCCCTAGAAGGCAAAGTGGTACTGTAGTACAGAGAATGTAATGAAAATTACAGGCTTTGTGGACCTCCCAGATGCTGAAGGAAATACCCAAATCATCAGCTTATGGTTAGACTCAGTAGAGGCTTGGTGCCCCCCAGATGAAATTCTACTGTATGAAGTGATGATACTCCATAGAAAAAAATCTCACTGGAAGGAATGTGCAGGTTAGAAGAACAGTTACATTAAATAAGTGAGATGGGGGCAACCAATCTTGTGGTTGTATTTGACTCACTAAAGGACAACTTTAAATACAAAGTGATACTCTCCCCATATTTTATTAATGTTATAAGAAGAAAATAGTTTTTGAGTGGAAGATGTTTTCTTCCCCTTGCTAACTGTCCTACTCTAACCAGTTCTTGCATGCCCTCTAACTCCATTATCCAGACACAGTCTGTCTTGGACCCTCTTATTTTCTGTAGTCCTCCAGATTTTGGCTTTGTTGAAGTCCTGCAGATGCTGCTGAATAGACACTTAGGGAGGATTTTTCCTGAAGAGAAAGCAGCATTTTCATTTTGTGGGAATATGGTAGGATCTGCCTGGTCTGAGAACAAGACAGGAGTATCACTTGCCTACATGTGACTGTATCTTAAATAGTTGTGAGACTCTTTAGAATGACCAAGTAGGAAATACCAGAGATAGATAGTATTCATGAAGCATAATGACTGCTTCTTTTGCATATTTATTGAATTACTGCAACAATAACGTAGAAAATTGCATAGATTTAAAATATTCTGTGCCATAATACATGGCAGATGAATTCGTCAAAGTGGTAACAAGGGGATTGCCTCACATACTTTAATGAAAAAATATGTTGGTATTAATATATCACCATTCAATATTTAATGAATAGCTCTAGTGAGTAATCACCAATAGCTTACAGAAAAACAATCGTAGCTAAAAATTTTCTCCAGTAGTTTTAGTACATTTTTTTAACTATAAATATAGAAAACAAGTAATTAGCACTGTAATTATTCATTGACTTGCTAAATAAATAATATGTTTGCATTATCTCCTTGGGATATAGCTTTTCAACAACTATTTTTATTTACTAGAAAAATAATCCATCCTAATACTGTAAAGGAGCCAAGGTTGTTTATATACACTGTTTTTCTATAACAGCATTACACAGCTAAGTGTGCATTATAGACTCTCCACTAATGGTGATAGATGTGAGCAGCAGACATGAAACTGCATTGACAGGATGCATCATGTCGTTATAAAATACATTTTATGCCCTTGGGGACATGTTTTTCAGTTGATGTTATGATATTTGAGGGTATACTGACAATTGATTATGAAGGTCAAAGTTCTTACTGTGGTGAATCAGGGTGACTGCACAAGTGAAAAAACAGAAGCACTTTAGTATTTATAGTGATCTTTTCAAAGCTTATTTTAAAAATATTTGTCATTCATTTTATCATTTGAAAAAACACATGTTAAATGTATAAATAAAGGGGGTCAAAGCCTGATCTCATGTTAGTTTTACAGTTGTATATGTCAGTGATACCACCATGAAAGTAGTAAGGTCTCTTATATTCAGGTTTGGGCCCTAAATACACATAATTATAATGTATTTGAATCACTGAATGCAAGTCAAATTCTGAAGCTTTATAGGCACCTGTGCAAAGTGCTCAAAAAAGTATAAGGAAGAAATAATATCCTGGTAAAACTCACAAGGAAGAATTTTTATCCTGACTTGAGGTAAAATATGTCTGTTGCTTTGGTCTTAGGAAACAATGTTGGTAGGACAGATTTGACATGTTCACAGTCAGTTGTGTCAGTGATTATTTGTTTAGGAAATACTGCTGCTCTAAATTTTTTAAAAATGTTGCTGTATTTTTCAAATAATTTTGCTTGCCTGTGTAGTCAGGGGTGTTACTAATTAATACTCAAGAAACCAAAGAATTCTGTTAAATCTACGGGGATTTAGATTTTTCAGAAGTTGAGTAAATAGAGGCACTAATTAGGAAGAGACTGGTGATATGTTGAACTGTATTTTCTCTTAGATCCAGTCAGCTTTACAACTGAACATTTCACAGATTGATGTAGATGAATGTAGGAGTGCAAACTGTAGTGAGGGCTGTACAAACTACATTGCCATGAGTGACATCCCAACAGTGATGGATGCTGGAAGTGTTTCCTTTGTCTCAGTAACAACCACCACCAATGCAGTCTGCACTTGCTCAGCTAGGGACCGGGCTCATCAGCCTTGTTCCTCCTACCCTCGAAGCCCCTGTCTCAATGGTGGGATGTGTATTGACACTTTGAATGGTTACAGGTGAGGAAACTTTTATTGCAGATTCTCCTACTTCTTTTCCCTCTATTTGTGAAGTGTTGAGTGGAGATTATAAGATAAAAGTATAAGAAATCATAAATGTACTTCTGACTGAATGAGAAAAAAACCAAAACATAAGTGCACTAGAGTGTAAACCTAATGTAAAACTGGTGTAAACCTAATGGCATAAGGTCTTTACTAATGGTCCAGTAATGGTGCTGTAGTCCTGAAAGTGGCGGAATAGTGTATGAATAGGAAAGAAAGCCATAAGAAAAAACAGTGATATAATTAACATTCCATTTTTTAGAGAGCATCTAATTCAGTATGAAGGAATGGGAAGTGTGCTGAGTTTGGGGTTTTTGTTTCTTTGCTTGTTTGTTTAAATTTTGTCTTTGATTTGTTTTGTTTTCCCAGGAGAATAATAAAGGGGAATATCAGTGGTAGCAATAGGGATGTAGTATTCTATGTATTGTACTTATTTAGTGAAGTGATTAATCATTTTTTAAAACACGGCCTCAAAAAATCTTTTTTGATGGAGATAGTATAGTGGATAAATATGTTTTGTACTTTTCAAATATTTTAATAATTGCCAAGCACACTTGAGCATCTGTTAAAAACTTCAGTGTTTCACTGCTATTTTTTTACTATGATTTAATTGTCTCACATTGCATGTAAAACCAAAATAAGTTGAACATCAGGGAATTTTTACTTTTTTTTTGTGCTTGTGCTCTTTCAGATGTCTTTGCCCTTCTTTGTTTCATGGACCAGACTGCCAGCAGACTAAGCACAGTTTCCATGGAAATGGTTATGCATGGTTTCGTCCCATCAGGCCTTGTTTTGAAAGCTCACTCTCTCTAGAGTTTATTACTGTGGTTCCAGATGGACTTTTGCTATACAGTGGTCCTTTATCAAATCCAGAACCTGGGAGTAGAGAAAACTTCATTGCAATAGGTACTTCTGCAAAAGTGTGTGAAGAAATGCCTTCTGTGGGAATGGGTTGTCTGTGACCAGTGTAGTAGTTTGAATTCAGTAGTATGAATTCAGTCTTTACATCTTATAATTTATTTTCTGTTTTGAAAATATTTTGAAATATTTCCTAGTAAGTTATTTTTATTTATTTATTTATAGCTTGCACTTATGGCTTTAGGTCCATTGCAGATTTGTAGAAATTGTGGGGAAAGTAAAATAGACAGATTAATATAAAATTCCTCCAAGAAAACTGTAGTGCTATAAAAGAATTTAGGTACTTTGAAGATAGGTATTACATGATTAATGCAGTCTTAGTCAAATGTCATTCTTATCTACTTTGGTAAGAAAAGAAATCCACTGCTTTCAATCTTGAGGTACTTTTGCACTTTTTTAAAAACAGGCAATGATTTGATGAATGAATCTAGCCCCAGTGGGCCACTGTAGGAAAATTTATACACAAGTAGAACACATTGCTTTATGTTGACACAAATTTAAAAGGTTACTACTGCTTATTTTTTGTGAATTAATGCACAAGATTCACAATACAGTTTGCATTTTTTATTTTCCTAATTAATTGAAAGGTAATGCTGCTAGACATTGTAAATTATTAACCTCTTTTTATTTCTTGGTTTTGCAATTACTTGTAAAGTTGAATAGAGAATAGAAGAGAGTAAAACCTTCATGTGTTAATTGTTTTAGAGCATCATAAAATTACACATTGCTTAACAGGAACTAGTTAGTGTTTTGACAAAGAATAGAACAATCTAAAGTACTAATAAAGATTCTTGTGATTGAATTTAATTTTTTTGTTTGTTTGTTTTTTGTTCTATTAGAACTCTCCAGTGGAATTCCTGTGCTGAAGGTGAGCCATGGCTCAGAGTTGGTGATGCTGCAGTTTCCAAGTCACCTGAATGTAGCAGACAAAAAGTGGCATCAACTAGAAGTTAGAACCCATGGTCAGGTCTGTTTTTTGATTTGCTTTTTTTTTTCCACATCAGGATATTTATGTATATATGTCTGCATTTGCCTGTGCAGACATAGGGTAATAAAAAAAGTCTGGGTAACTACATGTATTATTCTTAACTGTGATTGTTAGATTTGGTGCATAGTACAAATATTGGTTAGATATCATTGTGAATTCCAAATCTACCTATATTGGAACCCAGATTCTGGGATCACAGAAATCTTTCTTTTTTTGTTTTTGTTTTTTTTAAAGCTCTGCAGCTCACATGGAATGTGTGCATAAAGACTTAATTGTACTTGGTACGTTCAGTGTTCATGTTTAGACACTGAAATAAATAATCATTTATTTGCAAATGCAGTTACAGTTTTTGTGAGAGTAGTTAGAACCAGGCTTAAGCTAGGACAACTACTTGGAAGCATAAATTAACTGCAATTAAGTGGGATTTTTTTGTTAAATGGTTCTATTTTGGCTTTATTATTTATTGCAAGATGGAAAAAAACCCAACCCATTTTACTTGGTGGTATGGAAAAAGGTTAAACTTTGATATAACTTGTTTATCAAATTGTGCAGAAGTTGTTAATTCAGTAATCCTATGTTTTGGTGTAGGATATTCGATTCATTCTGGATCACTGCAGTGCAGCTGTCATCTCAGAGAGAGAAGGAGTAGGCAAGGGGCTCTCCACTGAAGATCGTACGAATTGTGAAGTCTCTGGGTCTGTCCCACGAGGAGCAAGGTGTGTTTCTGGTGGTTCACTCAGTTTATTCTGAGGCCTTTGAACATTGAATCAAATTGAAGCAAAGTTATTAGTGGCCAGGAGCATAAAAGCGTGTGCTTCTCTTCAGGATCTTCTGGGCCCAGTCTGGAGTAAGGACTAAGGAACAAGTCTTTCTCCAAGTAGTGTTGTAATACTTCATGACAACCCCAGAACACTGTGTGGTTAATACTGGAGCTTTTGTGGGTACTGTGTACTACCCCTTGCCCTCAGGATTTCTCTCCTTATCATGTAAGCCTGTTCTTTGAAAACATCATGAAATTAGGCTAGCTGGCTTCTTAATGGCACTAACTCTGGATCCTCAACCAGTTTTACTGTCTGATTGGTGTAAGTCTGAGGGCTCCTGCTGGCAGTCTTTGCAAATGTATTAAGGCAGATTATCACAGCATTGTCTTGGTTTGATCCAAGGTTACTGCCTGTGTACCAGAGTCAGAGAAAGTGCACATGTATCCCTACCTCAGCTGTTCACTTCACAACCTGTTGAACTTGTATAATCTGCTGATTAAAGGAGGCTGGTGCTGGTGTGCTTGATTGTTGGCTGCAGTGTCTTGTAATGAGACATACAACCCACCTCTGTTCATTTTTCAGCAAAGGAATACAGCCCAGGTGCAATGACTGTTAATTTAAATTTCTTGTACTATTGGGTTAGCCCTTAGCCTCAGTTAGCACTGAAAAAGTTAGAAAATATTATTCAAAAAGCAGTTATTCCATTCAAAGCAGAAGGATGTGTTCAGCTGCATTCTGCAAGGGTTTGGATTTAGTATAATTCAGTCCTTCGGGCTGATGTTTATTGCTCTTGCTCATGACACCAAGCTGGGAGAGATGGCCAGCATGTTGGAGGGCATGGCTTGGAATTAAAAATTATCTCAGCAGACTGAAAAGAGAACCTGGAAATACACTGTATTTTTCCAATATAAGAAAGAGACAGGTAGGCAGAAATAAGCAGCCTCACAAATGAAGAGAAGGGAACTGATTAATATCAGTAAAAGATACAGATGGTAATCAGAAAGTGAGAGTCAACAATGCCACGTGAATGTGAAAAAGGCAAGTGCTACATGCTAATAACCCCACTGTGTGTGTGTCTCTAAGACATGGAAAATAATCTTTCCTCTCTGGTTAGCACTGTTGGGTCTCAGCTGGAGTCCTGGGTCCAGTTGATGCACCACAGTGCAGGATGAATGTGTGCCAACTGGGGCTGGTCCAGAGGAGAGCAGTGACTGTAATCAGCTTCCCTTGAGAAGGAATTGAGGTCACTTAACTGAAAGGAGGGAAAACTGAGGAGAGATAGAATAAGTCTCTGTATATAAAAGAATACTACAAAGAGGATTTAGACAATCTCTTCTGTACAGGGCCTTAAGTTGCAGTGAAGAATATTCAGGTTATATTTCAGGGAAGCCTTTGTACCAATAAAGATACTTGAGCTGTGGAATGGGTAGTCTCAGTAAGTGTGCTGATGAGAACTGTGATTAAGCCTTGTCAGCAGATGCATGGAGCCCTTCTGATCATGAAAGGAGCACACAAAAAAAGGGAAACATATAAGAGCAAATGAAAACAAAAAATTGAGTTGATAATTCAAGGAAAAAGAAACTCTGCAAGGTCTAAGATATGAGGAATTCTTTGGCTCAGAGAGATGATTGTGAGATGTTGCAGAGCCTGAACATGTGTACTGTACTTTTTACACCACGTAACCCAGCTTTTATGTTTCTGGCCTTTATCATACACAAAACATTCCTTGCTATAATATTCCTGCAATATAGGATGAATATGCATGCACAGAAGCACTTGAAGGAGAGCATGGTGTCTAGAAATATCACAGCTGCTCCTGACTTGAACACAGACATACCTGAATTGTAATAGTGTCCCACAGTTGGACTCCCAGTAGACTTCACTATCATGATTAAAAAATAAACTATCCTTTATCTTAAAGGGCTGGCTTCTCCTCACTGACTGTGTTTCAGAAAGTAACTAGATAAATAAACATCTGCACTGCATTCCCAAATAGTAGAGGCTTTACAAAACAAGAATGCAACTATTTTATCTGCATTATTATATAATGCCTGTGTTTGAAGTTAAATGCACATCTATTTTTATTATTCATATGATTTTTAAAGGTATTTGAATGTGAACCATGTTCTACAGCTGGGTGGTGTGAAAGAGTCATTACCATATTCCTACCCACAGTTACTACACAGACATTTCTCTGGTTGTTTGCGCAATTTCATCTTGGATACTCAGGTAAGAGAAAAGTAGAATTTTGCTTCAGCAAAGGAGAACACTTCTTCATCTATTTTTTGGGGGGGATTTGTCTTATACCTGAAACTCTTGCTTCTGTTAATCTGTTCAGTGATCATATGCATAAGTGTAAAACATTAGAAAATTTTTCAGTTATAATTAGAAAAACCTTGAAAAATCACTTCTCAACTACATACAGATGTATTTGTGAGCCAGAAACTGCCTTTGGTTACCCCCTGCTTCCTACAGCTGTCTTCAAAGCTTCTTTGTGCATTCAGTGAACTTCTGAATTACAACTGCATAGTGGTATATTTTTGCCAGCTGTCTGTTTTGTTAGGAAATATTAGGGATTTTTTTGCTTTCATAGTCAGTTGAGTTTATCCAAAGGCAAATTTGGGTCTTGATAAAGTAAGTTGAAATCTGAATGTCAAAAAGCAAACGTAGCATCTTAAGCAAATGCAGATGAGGAACAGGCTGTTATGTGGTATAAATACTTCTGTTTAGGAGTGAAGTATAAATGTTTTTTAAATAACATGTTGGTGTCATACAATTTTCTCTTGAAGGTATATGACCTTCAGTCTCCTGCAGAGTCCCTGAATAGCTTCCCTGGCTGCACACTTACAGACGGGAGCTGTGAGACGATGGGGTCTTCTTCCTGTGGTATTCATGGGAGGTGTCTTGGAGATTGGGGCTCATTCACTTGTCATTGTTTGCCGGGTCACTATGGCTATAGTTGTGATGAAGGTGAGATCTGTTTTCCTGTGACATTTTTAATGGGCTGGTAAATTTTACAATACAGAAAAATTAAGGTGTTTGCAGGTAGTGATTGCTGTGGTGGTTTCTGTTGTTTATGTTGTATAAAGCTATGTTTCAGCCATGAAACTACAGTTCAGTGGAGTTGTCTCAGTATCAGATAATTTCTTTAGTCTTGAGGGTGTTTGTACAATAATTAGAATGGAGACTGCATGACAAAAAAGTTGTGAACAAACTATTTGTTCTCATGGGATATTTTTGAATCTGCATCTCTTTACACTTTCATAAATATCTAATAATCTGACATGTAAATATGAGTGTGCCAGTACCACTTACTATGTAGAATTAGAAATACAAAACTAGAATTAGAAATTACTGCTCTGTTGGTGTTTGGAAGAGACTCCATTGGCTTAAAAATCTGAGCTTTTGGTATAGAAGGATCTTGTATTTAACCCTCATGGAGCCAAAGTTTGCAGCAAACAAAACACTGTAAAAGAGCAGGTTGTGAAAATCGGTTGCGGTGCTCGATATTTTGTCTGCAGTCTTTTGTCTTGGTCTGAACTTGTGCTTTCCTGCTGTCATCCTGTGTGAGCATTGTAAGGAGAAACATTAGCAGGGTCATGTCAGGTGGGAGATCACCTCTTTGCAGGGGAAGATCAAGTGGAAGAGGGACTGGGGAAGTTGTGTGAGGAGGACATGTCCCAAAAGACAAGTGGATCTCATGGATCCATGCTTCGTATTAAATTTTTTTCTTTTACTTTCAGCTCTTATTATGAATATAGTGGAAACAGTAATACTCCTGTTTCTATCTGTATCTCCCTATGCAATGGTTTAAAGATCTCTATCCTGTCTTTTTAGTTGCCAAAGAGTATACATTTGGGCCAGGAAGTCACATTCGCTATCAGCTGCCCGTCAGCGCGCCTGCCCGCAGGACCCTGTTTGAAGCCATGGTCAGGACCCGCCAGCCTGACAGTGTCATCGTGAGCATGATGGCTCCAAATAGGGATGAACACATCACCCTACAGGTGAGCAAAGCATCCCAGGCAGTAATAGCATGAAGTTAAATCAATGCCAGTGAATAGGTAGCCCAGAGAAACATTAGCTTCAGATCTGGCAAGAGAACTGAAAGCACAAAAACTTTGGAATTTTGCTTTATGGACACTTAAAGATTCTGATCCTTCACTTAAGATACTGACCACAGAACCACAGCATCCCATTGGATTTTAAAGAAATTCATTGCCAGTTAGAGTGAAGTATAGTTTGCTGTACAGAGTAGAATGAAGGATGTGTCTGCCCTGGTGTCCTGTTCAGCTGTGGTCACAAGTGGCCAACTCTGCATAGTTCAGATATTGGCAGGAAAGGTGCCTGTAGCAGTGCTAATGATGTCACTCTCCAAATGGCAATGTGTGCATATACATATATATATATATATATATATATACACACCTCTGAATTGGTCACCTCTTCAGCCAAGCTGATTTGAGCTGTCAGTGTAATATTGATACACCAGATTCTCAACCATTTGAAGAACCTCACAAATTTGTCCGAGAGAGAAGCAGAGTAAAATGACTCTGAGTGAATTGCATACTACTGTGAGTGCACCTCTACCAGTATTTTTGTTGTTTAGTTCAGTAGAACCTGAAGTATCTTTGCATTATGACACATGTGCAGCATAAACATACCCTAAATTTAAACAAATGTTTTAAGATTGATGATTACATTCAAGCCTTATTTCAACTAATGTGACAATTACAGGTCAATACAAAATGTCAGGTTATGACTTTTCTTTCCTACTACTTTGTTAATTATTCACAAGGTTGTTCAGGGATTCTTAGTGGTCTCATATAATCTGGGTGATGGAGACTATTCTGTAAGCCTTCCCTCCTACCACATTGATAATGGTGACTGGCATCATATCACACTGGAGAGATATGAAAATGAATTTACTCTTCGCCTTTATGAAGGAGGTGGGAAGAGAGAAATTCTGAAAGCAGCAGGAGCATGCAAAGAGATTGTGATTGACCCCAGCAGCTTGGTCCTTGGAAACACCTACCCATTCAATGAAAACAGGAGCTTTCAAGGTGAGGAATTCCTGATCTCACTATTCAGAATATGGATGTGTATAAACGAAGGCTTATTGGTGCTGTGTGGGCTTATTGTGAGTTTATGTAGATCCCCAGAGTAAATGGATTTCTTGCATGGCACTTTGCAAAAGGGACAAGTAAACTGTTCTGATTTACAGCAGGGAATTGTGTGCAAATACTGTTAGCTACAGGACTTGGAACACAGCTGGTAACTTCTTCAGACAGCTCTAGGTAGATTGTTTGTAACTGGAGATCCACAGGCTTCTCTTAGGTTGACTGTGGGTGAGTTATTGCATTAGATACACAGAACAGGCTGATAGCTTGGTTCTGTGCAGGCCATTCCACAGCTGTGCTTCCCTACCAAATACAGCTGTCCCTGTGCAGAAGGGAATGTTTCTGTTTTACACATGCATTGCATAGCACACTACAAACTGGTTTATTACCTTTATGTGCTACCTTTGTATTATTGTATTTTACAGTCACTCAGCTGAAGCATTAACTGAAATTAGAAATGATTTATTGAATTAGAGCTAAAAATTTGAATTTTTAGCTGCTGAGTGAACAGATATTGAATAGTGTTGCACATTGAAGAATATAACAGATCTTCCATACATAATAGATTTTCCACAATATTTTGACTTTTCTATTGAAAACACAGTGAAGGGGTACATGTTCCTGAACATAAGTAGATAGGGGCCTGCAGCAGCACTTGGTTCTTGTAGAAAACACCAGGAATCTTGACCAAAACTTTAACAAATTCAGTCAAAAACCAGAGAAATGCTGTGAAATTCAGGCAAATCAGCTGAATTTTTTTAAAACGTAAACTGCCAAATCTTACAACTGCTTTAAGCAATTTTTGCTGAATGGCTTTTAAAACAGTCTCTTTTTACCTTGCCTCAGGCTGTATGAAGGATGTCAGATTTAATAACTACAGAATCCCTCTGGATACTCATGTGAAGGAGCTGGTGTCAGTATTAAGTGCTCAAGGCATCAAAGAAGGCTGTTCTTCAGAGGCTTGTAGGAGTAACCCTTGTAACCAGGAATTCATTTGTATTGATTTGTGGATGATGCATGAGTGCAGGTAACTGGTGGAAATAAAAGCACAAAACTCTCCAGATTCAGGTGGGAAGGGGTGGGTGCTGAAGAAGTGTGCAACTTGAAGGCTGCAGTGTCATCTGATCATCTGAACCACAGTGAAACACAGAGCCAGATGCCTGCAGAGGCAGCAGGTTACAGGGAGAAAGCTGTCCTCTTAGGTACTACCCTTAGCTATGGGAATCAGTGTTTCACCATTGATTGTGTAACAATTTCATCCTCTTGTCTTAATTGGAAATATTTAAAGGACAGCTGCAAGTCCAGAATGTTTGTAAACCCTGAAAACCAGGAAAAGGGGGTGTAGAACTGAACATTAACATGTCTTTTATCCATCCTGTGGGGCTCCTGCTGTGCTTTCTTTTTCTTCTCTGACTTCCTACACTGTCTCAAGCTGTGACCTCCATTCCCTCACAGCCCACTTGAGTTGCATTGGAAGCACCACATCAGAGTTCTTGCATGTGGCTGGGGCTGAGGTTAGAACAACACTAATTCAAGTCAGTTGTGCCGTGAAAGCCTGCAGTTTAATCATTACTGACTGACACTGCCCACATGCAGAGCTCTCTAAAGATGTATCTTTTTCTGGAAATTTCCTGTGATGGAAACACAAAGCATAGCTTGTCCTTCCTTGACAGAACTGCAAACCCTAATCCAGCTATTTTCCATATGGGTAGTCTTGCAAAAGCAAGTGGAACTATGTAAGTTCTGAAAGCTCCAGAAGTAAGGGTTTAAAGTTCTGGAGCTCAGAGTTGTTGTTTGAATTCTTTAGAAAAGACTACAATCCTGTAATTAGGCCAAGTAAATTACTTCTAGGAGCTATTTCAGAAACTGTATATAGAGAGTTATCAAAAGACTTTAAAATCTTAAATGCTGTTTTTCATGCATACTTTTCTCTTGTTTTTTCAGTTGTCCTCCGGGATACATGATCACAGAGAATGCCACTGGTAGACAATGTGTCTACACTCCATGTGCTAAAAAGCCTTGTAACTATGGCACCTGCACCTCACAGTCACCAACCCAGTTCCAGTGCCACTGCCCTGATGGCTACACTGGACGTAACTGTGAAATCACACTGGCAATCTTCCACAAGGACACAGGACTGAGCTTTAGTTCCGTGTTTGCCATCTGCATTTGCTTTTTGGCACTGTTAGGTAGTTATGGCAACTATGTCCTGTATTACCTGTGGTGACCTCATTTATCCATCTTGTCCTGAGTGGTCGTCATCTCATCTTCCTGCTGAAAAACTGTTTCCTAGTGGAGACTTGACTCTGCCTTCATTTCTCTGCCATGGTCTCAGCTCCATCACTAACTTTATTTTCATCCCTGTGTGCATACATTGTTAGGTGAATCAATATTTGTGAGCAATGGGAAGTTTGTGGTTTTATTTTCTGTGCATTTTTAATTAACTGCTAAGGAACTGTTCAGTTGCATAACTGGAAGCAAATGCAATTGAGCAGCAAGAGTGGAAATGGCTACCAGATAAGCATTGCTTGAAGTACTACTGAGTGTGAAACAGATTTTCCATTTTAGGAGAAATACCTTGTCTTATAGGAATACACTTGTTCAGACAGGAGCAGTGTATGGCATCTTACCAGATGTGTCACAGCTCCTTACAGATGCTTTTGGCTTCTTCAGCTGTTTTCAGGCTTAGGCATTAGGTCTCAAAAAGATGAGGAAAGATAAAGAAGGATTTCTCTAGTGAGGAAGAATCGCATCTTTGAGTCGGTCTTTTTTATTTGCATTTCTTGAAAGTTTGCCTGAGTAAGGACATAGGATTTTTCTTATGGCTTTTACAGTGTCAATTAAGTTTCATTCAGAAGTGGTAGCGAGAGTATGAAAATGTATCATGGACTATTTTGTACCCATCTGTAGCTGCCTGAAATAACATACAAGCTACCTGGTTTCACAGCTTTTGGAATCCCAGATGGTTGAAGTTGATCAGAGATTGTCATTCATGTTAAAGGCATTTTTTTCCTGTGTCAGAGCAGTTTTGTTGTGAGCAACTTTGTGTGGCTGCCTGTGCTTGACTGAAATTGACTAGAAAAACAATAACCTTTACTTCATGATCTTGCTAATCTTTTGGGTCTAAATTACAAGTTTGAAAGAGTTGTTTTTTGCCAAGTGGTGTGCATTTTGTGAAAGTTTTAGTAGATGTGGTTAATCATGGTATCATTACACAACTTTTGTTAGGAGAATTTTTTAAATAAAATTTCTTGTTCTCAAGATTTTAGGTGCACTTTCTCATACACAGCTTCCATAAAGCAGTTACACATTTCCAATAGATAAAAAAGCTGCCTTTCTGATTACATCTTTAAAATTAAAATCTGGAACCATTTAATAAGTGTATCAATACCTGGGCAGCTTCACTTTGGCTCAATACCACATGAGCTTTCTCCATCCTTCCTGCCCAGGGGGGGAATTCAGCTCAGTTTGTTCAGGGAAAGAACAAACTTTGGAGCTCAGGCTGTGGATCATACAAGACACTTCATGCTTTTAATGACCACACTGTTTAGTGACAGTCAGACAGGAGCCTACACTGTTGGTATGTGTATGGAAGAGTTACTCTCCTCAGTGGGGATACTTCTCATTCATGCTCATTACACTCCTTTAACACAGGCTGGGTTTTTTTAGCTTTAGCCAGGTTTTTTTAAGTTTTAGCTTTTTCTTAGCACTCGAAGGATAGGAGATATGTAGAACACCTAAAAGACTTTGTCTCAAAGTCAGCTCAGCTAAAAAATTACTTTGCCAAGAAGTTACCATGTGTTAAAATCTGTATGACACATTTCTGTAAATCTGGGGGATTGGGAGAGGAAAGGAAAACAGACACTGACTCAGCTTGCAGGGCACCGCACAGTGCAGGGCACAGACTTCCCCATATGCCACATTCAGTCCTGACCTTATGTTGCTGCTGCTTCACAGAAATTCACTATTGTGTGTAGGTATTTGGGAAGAGATTCCTGTCTTTTTAATTCACTGTGTTGATAGTTTATGGTATCCAGTGGTCTGAGGTCTTACAACGGCCTTTTATCAGTTTTATAAGGTCGGTAGTGCAGTGGTACACAGGTCTCTATTTACATAATATTCAGTATCTGATGTTGAAACTTTAAAACTATCAGTGTGTAAAATGCACCTAAGCATTTAAGGAAAATGGTTTTAAAGTCATGGATACTAAGGCAAAATGTGCCTGTCTTTTTTTCTAGTAAATGTGTAAGTAATTTCCTCTTGTGTCTTATGTTTTGTGCTTCATTTCTCTGTCATATCTGTTACTGTCAACACATTCGTTACTTAAGTGCTACCACTCTGTGTACATTTTCTTCTACAAAGTTTAAGTCAATACATTAGGTAGGTCTCTGAACAGCACTTGGGTCATTCAGGTCTTTAGTTCATTAGGCTTTCAGCAGCTTAGAAATTATTCTTTAAAGGGTATTTTTAAATGCTGCTTAAAGGCCTTTTCTTCTGTCTGTGATGTTTGCTCATCATTAAAAGTACAAAAATCAAACATTTCCTGCAAACCACAATCCTCCAGCCTTGCAGGCTCTGGCTGCCCAGGGCTGCTGTGTGAGCTGTCCTGCAGCACTGCTGCTTGTGACTGTCTTAGTTCTTTCTGAATTCTGTTCTGTTTTGCACAGCTCTGTTCAGTGCTGTGTTCTTGTGGGCTCGATGGAAGAGTCACAAAGGTCTGAATGGAGGAGTTTACCAGGTATCTGCACATCATGAGGAGTGGGAGGACATGAGAGAAAGTATCTTCAACTACGATGAAGAAGGTGGAGGGGAACAAGACCAAGTAAGGATCATTGTGTTATGTTACAATTAGAGGGACTGGTGGCTAATGAAATATATTTTATGCTTTTCCTTTGTAACTGAGGACCTTTGTTCTGCTGATTTGTAACTGCAATTGGTAGATTAATTTTTTTGCAAGGGTATGTACACAAGGGTTTCTCAAGCTGAGATAAGTACCAATCAATTTTTAATTTGTCTAAAAGCAAGTGATATTTAAAAATGCTTGCAGGGTGAGTTTAGCAGTAAAGAACAGCTGATGGGTTTGGTTTCATGGCTCGGGAGCTGGTGAGGTTCTCAGTGCTGTTGTAGCACTGAGGGCTTGAAAGAGCCTGATGTGAACTGTTCATTATTAAGAGCAGTTATTCAACTTGTAAAGAAAAAGAGGTACTACATTTTTTCCTTTTAAACCTTAAAGCACATGGTGGTTGTGGGAGAACCATTCTTTTATGTTTCGGAAAGCAATGTGCTCCTGAACACCAAGTCATGTTTGTACTTACAGTGGACCAGATTGTACCCAAACCAGATAATATTAACGTTTCTGCCAGCTGTTTTAGCTAGAACTTGAAAGAAAACTGCAGCCTATATATGAGTAATTTAAATAGATTATTTGCTAACCCACAGATGTTTGCTATGTTTAAAAAAGTTAAGGAACTTAATTGCTGCCTCTGAAACTGTAATTTCATGAATTCAGATGGTGGTGTGACTCTCCAGAGGGAGCACTAATATGATGGATCAAAAAACCCACCAATTAAAAAAAATTAAAATGTGACCTGTACCAAAACTCCAGATTGTCTTCAAGAACACAGAGAGTGTTTTACAAGGCTACCTGAGAAAATACTCTTGTAGATTATCCTTCATTTTGTGATGAATTAGAGTGAACATAATAAATACAGGGACATTTTCCATGTGGTAACATAGACAGCTATATGCATTAATTCTGTTTTCCTTACTGAGATTAACTTCCTCTGCAACACTTAACAATTTTACATCCAGAAGGTCTATAGATTGAGGAAATCCAATTACTGTATGACATGTTTAATTGCTTTTGGAGAGTTCTTAAAAATGCAGTCTTTATTTTAAGCAGTGGAAGAAAATTAGTGACTTGATGTCCTTCAACTGAGGCTATTACTCTGTTTTGAAAGCTGCTTGGAGTGAAGCCACCTTGGGTTTCATACACTGCTACTAAATTACTCAAATTTTACAGTTCTTGGCTAAGGTTTTCCAGTACTCTTTTTAATACCTAACTGTCTAGATTTAAAACCCAAAATATCACAAATCACAATACCTTAATTTTATTCTAATGTTACCTTAACAAATGGATCCTAAGTGCACTTGGCCAAGAGTTTTGTCTCTGTACTGTTAGCAGAGGGGACAAGAGGCTGTCTAACTAAGGAGTTTCTGCACCTGAAATAAAGTACACTGTACCTCAGAAACATCAGGAATTCAAAAAAATTGTAGCTGATTAGTGCACTCTTGAGCAGACAGCTGAACAGCAAGTGTTGTTAAAAGCCAACTTTGAAGGCAGAGGCAAGGATCGACTTGAGTTTGTAGGCTGCCAACTGGTGTATTATCAGAAGAAATGGGCCATTTTAAATGAAAAACTCGAGTAGTGCAGGCTGTACAGCTGCTCCTCAAGCATCCTCATCTGTTTGCTGGGTAATTTTGGTGTTCTTAGGCTCACTGCAGGTGTCCAAGTGGGTTGAACAAGCCAATCCTTCATGTGTTCACACCTAGCAGGCTGCCTCAGGACCGCTCCTTCCACTAGAACATGAAGTTTTGGGATCTATAGAGAATATTAATTTAACACAAATCTTTTCTCATTCCAGGATACATACAACATGGCAGAACTGCAGGTGTCTATTCAAACCAGCCCAGCCTATTCCCTCTGCAAGAAGAAAGAACACTCAACAAAGCTGAACAGTTTCTTTTGTGGTGCATCCCCAAGCATGCTGGAGCAGCCCAAAACATCATCAGCAACAGAAGCCTCTTTGACTGGTGGAGATTTTGGTCAGTACTTGTCAGATGTTGTCAGAGGTGCTGACTGTCACCCCCAGGCTGTGCCCCAGGACTCACTGCAGGTGTTCTGCACAGAGGGAGGGGGCTCAGTTGCTGGCAGCCTGAGCAGCCTGAGCTCCTCTGGGCTGGATGAGGGTACAGTGTATGATGACATTCAGGAGTGGGGGCCAAAGTTCAAGAAACTGAGTGAACTGTACTCACAAACAGGTGCTGGAGACCTGTAGATTATCATGTCTGTTTTGAAAGTTTTGGAAGCCAGGCTGAGGGATAGTTTTTTATGCTCCTGCTATTTAATACTCCTGCCTCTGCCCTTTTCTTTTTTGCTGTTATGAGAGGCAGTTGAATCCTCATGAATGAGCCACACTCCATCTAATTCAAAAATGTAGCATCCAGAGCTAATCTTGGCCAACTCTGGACTTTTCCATCGGGGGATATAAATTTACTAGAAAGAATAAAGGGAGAACTTGGGGTACTTAGACATTCTCACACAGTGTTTAAGACATAAATGGATTTTTTTTGTCACTAAGGTAATAATGGACTCTTCAAGCGACCCTATGTACATAAGCTAAGATGGTGCTCAAAGCATGAAGCAAGCATGCTGTGTGTACTCTTGACTAGGAGCTTTAGCAGTTATTTGAAGAAAAAAAAAGCATATTGTCTTTTCCTTATGGAAGTAAAGTCTGTGTTATATTATGTCCAACTTGTTTCCCTAACTAAGCCTCAGTTACAGCACCTGCTCACTGAACACAGTGCCAATGAGAGTCCATGGATCCAGGTAAAGGAATGAAACAGCATGGATGGTGATTTTAGGTTTTGGTTACAGCTTTCTGAAATCCCTCTATGGTGTCAGCTAAATGGAGAAACTGAATTTAGGCACTTGTCAAGTCACTTGCTTGCAGCTAAATCCTTTTAATTAAAAGGCCAAGTTTTCCAAGACAGCATCCCCAGTCACTAGTTAGGTACTCCAGTGGCCAACACCAGTTTGCCATAATCTCTCATTCCTAATGGGCTACTAGACTGAGGAAAAAACTCAGCTGTGTGATTTGCATGTACAATCCTGTCTTTTGTGTTCTGCTAAGCCTCCTTTCATAGAAGCATCACTAGAATTAGGTTTGAAGGACTGGAGACTGGCTGTTTTCATAGAAGCACTGACCAGTTGTAGCCAAGTAATGTCTTGCCAGGAAGAGCTGACAGGGAGGGGACATGGATGCTTTTTTAGTGAAGAAAAAACCCAGCATCCCTTGGATATTGTCAGAATACCTCATGTCTTTAGGATGTTAGAAGGCTATAAGTCTTTCTTGTGTCAAAGAAAGAAATTCACTCATCACTGGGACTTCTAAAACTAAAATCCTGTGAAAAATAAACCCTGCCAAAAGTCTTAATAATTCAAAGATGGTAATTTTCCAAAAACCAGGCATGACAGCACATAATAGGACAGGCCTCTCTCAGGTACATTTTAGTAGAAAATCATGATCACATGATCACTTGGGGACTGAGAAACACAGGGAAAAACAGAGGTTGCAGAGGGTGAAATATTATGCTCTAAATCATCACTCTCTCTTCCAGACCATTTCATGGCCAGCTAGTATTCTGGATTTTTTTTTCTTAACTGCTTTGCTTACATTTGCATCAGTAGCTTGTTTTGGGAGGTCTGGCTTTTATTTTTATAGATATTAAAACAAAAAAATAGGTCAATGCAGTCTGCAAGCGAGATTAATTTGCACATTTCCCAAATGAGAAATGTTCACACAGTATCTTGTCCTTGCATGCATTTGTGATGCATTTAGAAATTTTTGAGCATATCAACTAATGGTTACACACTGCACATAATGTGGCATTTTCATCTGGAAAAATGAAATGGCATTTTACCCATCCATAACAGTTTTGATTCACAGATGGTACATAGTCTATGACTTTGTAATTTTACTGATACATTTATCTGCGAGGAAAAATTGTCTAAAATACATTAGAGTTTCAATTCAGGTCTGTCTGCTTCTGTATTTCATGATCATAGCTGTCACAAACAGGATGTGGAAAATTAAGTAAATATACACAAAAACTCTCCTTCCCCTTCCCCAAACAGCAGTAATTTTATCTCCATACCTTGTGTTCTTTCCGTAACTATGGATATGCTTTCATTTTGGCTGGTTTTAATTTCATTTACCTTGTAAGCTCCTTGGGGCAAGGACTGTCTGTATTTGCCTGTGAAGTGTCACACCTATGTAAGGCACTGTGTAAATAATAAGGTTTTTTGTATATGATGTCTCTTCCCTGCATATATTTAAGGTTGACTAAAGCTTGGACTATGATGAATTATTTCTCTCTCTGCTTTGATCAGATACCTCCACAGACAGAACTTGTGTTCTGTTCTGTCTGAAAAGCTGTGGGGTGCAGCAGCTGCTTCTCATGGATTTGTGGACTCAGGCTCTCATTACACACTCAAAAGAACTTTGCTGCTGTCCCAGGGGCTGCAGCCACAGACCAATTCTTCTCTCAGCTATCCCAGTGCTTTTAGCATCTTGCATGGTCATAGGTTTTGCAGACAAAAATCAGTCTGAGGAGGAAGAAATCCTTAACTTTATATTCAACTAAAATTACTCCTGTTGTGTTCCCATAGGCTTATTCCCTGTTCTGGGATTTTAGGCTCCGAGAAGCAGCTGACATGTAGGATGTGCCCTGTCATCCTTATTACAGCTATGGCACTAATTAGTAAGAAAACATAAATTAGAGAAATGGCCACAGGCTCAGAGCTTCTTGGGCAGGTGCAGTTAGCCAAACATTTTTCAAGAATGCACAATATAAAACAAGAGGCCAGAAAACATTTTAAAACTGCTCTAGGAACATGCATGAATGCAATCTCAGTAATAGGATGTACTCATTTGCAGCTGTCATGCCCTATTAAAACCCAATTTTCTCTTTGTACAGATTACTAATTAACTCACTTAATTTATCTGTTTTAATTTGCATGCTCCTCTTTTAATTACTGTGTGATTTCTGAAATAATGTCTTCCCTCGTTCCGCATGTACTCACATTCAAGTATTTCAGTACCTTAACAAAAACCCCTTATCTTAGTGTAGCACTGACATGGCTCAAGAGCAGAGACAGCTGGCTCAGCCACTGAAAGCTTTACAAGGGGTGAGGGGGGAAGGAAAAACAATTGAAAAAAAAATCATTGGGTCCCTAGGTAGTGGGATTTTCAGTAATCTGGTACTTTTATTAATCTTCTTCTGTATTCTTTGCGGACTTCAAACATGTTGTAAGAACATTTTATTTAGTATAAAATATTTGTAAAGATCTAAAATTTTAATAATCATGTGGATATTAGTATTTAATCTGTCTGCCTGTCACCTACATTAATCTTTGTGGGTTTCTGCTTTTAAAATAACACTCCAAGGCTATAACATGTAGCAAAGCCATGCAGAAGTGGATTACTGAGATGGAGTAACTGCCTCAGTCCACTGATCTTGCTCAGGTTAAGGTGTATTGAGGGGTGACTGGTAAAACACAAGGAGGATTCAAGAAGTCAGTGATAGGGGCAATGTAACCAGCTTGAGAAAACTTGTTCCCTAACTTCACCTTTCTCAATCCATCCCTGCATAAAAACAACCAAAAATTTTTTTTTCAAATTACACAATTTATTTAGTATACAATAGTCATTACATCTCTTTACAACAATATTATAAAATAATTATGTTAGAGCTCACTGGCAGAACACTGAAACAAGAAACTAAAATATATGAAGGGATCTGAAACGTTTTCTCCCTTAAAAACATTCTGGCTACTTGATAACATTTTGTCTCTGTGTTTTTAAGAAGTCACTCACACCACAGTTCCACTGATCACAACAGGCAGCTTAAAAGTTCTTGTGGACAAGAGGTAACACATACAAAAAGTCGTGACAGTGCCATTCCCATTGCCAGCTATTGGTAAGATTTCAGGCAAAGCCTTGCCATGAGGGTGGGCCCTGGGGTGGATCAGTTGTACAAGCAAACAGTGATGCCCCAGCAACCATTTGGAAATAAGGTGCATCAGGTTGATAAAGTTCAGAAATAGGAAAAGATATTTTTCTTTAAAATTGCACATTTTAAATGCAGTGAATAAAAATCACAGCAAGACATGGGAAGTTGAGAAAATAATTATCAGCCACTAAAACACCACCTACCTCCTAGAACTCTCAGAGTCTTATTCCCCACTGCAAGGAAGAGAAAACATCACCCATGTCACCAGCAGCACTGACTGCTCTCTGCTGCCCCAGCCTTCCCCAGGATGCTTTGCTTTGGTGGGCATGCCTTAAAATCAGAGACAGAGGAGCAGCTGCTCTCTCTCCCTGAGTGCTGGGCTGATGTGTGAGGTCTCTCCTCTGATCTGGTAAGTGGTTTTGGCATTTTCTGTTTTACCTTTTCAAGGAGACCAATTGATCTGAACACTCTGCTACATGGTCGATGCAATATGCCCTTCCCTTTGGTATGAAATCTTTCTGGTACAGGAATTGTTGGCATTTTTTAAAAGTATCAGAGGCTACAAAGACTTTAAAGACTGAATTGCAAGAGTTAAGCACTCTCCAAAATATTTTGTATCCACTACTTCAATTTCTGGTGTGCTAATTTAGGGGATGTCTGAGTTGCAAGAGGAAACCATGTTACTGTGGTGGGTCTGGTCATTACAGCCATTGGATTTTAAGCTTTCCTCAGACCTATGAAAAAAAAAAAAAACCAAAGAGTTTTGAACTTGGTAGTTTCTACAAAAAAATTAAATTTTCCTTTGGCAATATTAGAGAGTGTGGTTTTGAAAAAAAAAAAACAACCAAAAAAAGTCTATTTAAAAATATTGTTACAGTCAGGACTGGTTAGTCTCAGCTGTTACCCTACAAGTAAATTGTGGAAACAATAGGGCACTACTGGTCTGGAATCTCTGACTTCCATCAGGGGAAAGTTACTGCACCTTCAAAGAAAGATAAAACCACATTTTAAAATAAGACAATACAGCCCAGACATACTTCATCTTATGTGTGCTTGTTTTTAATTACTGTAAGGCACTCGTTGAGGAATTCACTGACCCATGCTTTCAGCAAGAACAGGCATGCATCATTATGGGCCTAATTAAAGTTCTAACACTGATTAAAATGTTTTATTATTGTATGATGTTAAACTGCAGTGGTCTCCAACCTCATTAAGGGATAGAGGCTAGAAATTACTTGGGAGTTTCAGCTGCTCAGTTTAACAACCCAGCTACTGTCAATGTTTGATTTAAGTACAGTCTGATTAAAGCACACTTTGCTTTTGTGTTAGCATGAAGGTGCAGAAAGGTGTTGAATGCTGTTTAATGAGTATTTACAGAATATAAAATTGTTTCAGCATGTGACATAACCATCTCTATCTCTTCAGTAATTTACCTTAGTACAACTGAAAAGGGGAAACATTTAAATCATTGGGAATTGGACCACAGCTCACTTGTGAAAGTGAATCTCATTACACATCTTGATTAAATTAAATGTGGAGCTTGCTATCAGTAGCACTTTAAGTTTCCCATAATTAGAAATTAATTGCAGTGGTAATTATTGTAACTGAGTTATTTGCACAGGCCACAAACACTCTCATAGGTGTTCAAATGTTAATTCAACATTGGCCTAGAGGCACTTGATTATTGCAATTCTTTTTTTTGTAAGAAACAAATGATCCTAGTGGATGCCTAATTAAAGTTGGAGGGTACAATCAGACTTAATCTGTAATTTCAATTAAAAAAAACAAAGCAGCACTAAAACACAGCAGAAGTCCTGTTATCTACATAGAAGGTGAAAGTCAATACAATTCACAAAGTTCTGGCCAGTAAAAAGACAAAGGGTACAAACAAACTGCAAAATTCTCAGGATGGGGGTCTGTCTTCACTTGAATCTTCCAAGTCAATTTAAAACAGCTGCAGACTATCTTTTAGTAAAAAGAGCAAGGACACAGTAATTTTGTGCTAAAATATATAACTTTGTGTCTGAAATAATGCAAGGCAAAGAGCTCTAATAACTTGAATGTATTTTAAATACCTAAGTTTCCTGCTGCTTTTACAGATTAATTTTTCTTCTGTAAGGCTGGCAGTGTTCAATTTTAGTATCTTGCTGGAATTCAGATGGGGAAAAAAGCATCCCCTGTGGTTCAGAAAGCAAAATACAGAAACCAGTGCTGTGAGAATCCAAGCTGACAAATTTTGTTTTTTGTTTGCTCTGAGCATTTTACAAGGATACAAACATGCAACATGTACTAAGCATGCTCCAACCTTTTATCTCATTAGAAATACATAACACTCCATCATTTAATACTTAACATTATAAAACACTGTTTCTATATCACTAGAAATGCTGGACAATGATTGAAGTTTTACTCTTCCAACCTGTTTGCTGATTCTGCAGTCACACTCATAAGCCTGGAAACATATAACTGCATACATTCCCCAAGAATTCAAAAAAGAGGCACTGAAAGAGCACAAGCTTTGATCAGAGAGGGTCAGATAGTAATTTTTGTGACTATTTTCAGGACCCATTAAGATAATGCATACTGGTATGGGAGCAGCATGGTCTGCTTTCAGTGAATTTCTATCATTTTATAGTCAAATTCCAAACTGCTGAGCAGAACATCACAGGCTGGTTACACTGCAGTGGTCCTGCAGTCTTCCAGTCAGTTAAAACTGGAAAACAATTATATCCCAGGTATTCTGGAGGTCAGGCTTTATTGTCAAGATAGTGGTCCCTGCTCACATTTATTTATGAATCTATGAAAATTTTGGACAACATCAAGAATGTTATCAAAACTACCCTGTCTAAAAAGATAAGAACCAAACTAACTAAACAAGAATTCATCAACGTAAAATGTCTTAAAAATGTGTTTGTAAACTTCTTCTGCATTTCCTAATGTGGATTCTAGTATTAAAATACTGAATTTGAAGCCATGGTTGGAAGCATTATTTATGCTTAGCAAGTTTGTAAACATGGAATGTTTTGTTTTGAAACACTCTAGTGAAGTGCATGGTGTAAGAAGGCAGATTTTTTTTTATTTCCTCACAGAATCGAGGAAACAATGAAGGTTTCAAATCAGGGTCATTCTCTCCCAGTCCATCCATGATCTGTAATGAAATTGAACAGATACTTCAGTCAGTTCAGTCACAGGCAATGAGAAGAAACAAAAAAACAACCTTGACAATACCTTCAGTGGGTTATGCTGGCCAGATTTGTTAACAGTGACTGTATGAAACAAGCTGGGGGTTAAACCAGTAAGCTTTATAGTATCATTGTCTCTATTATGGATAAAGCTGGTTTGTCAGAGGCACAGATCTGGTTTGGGTGATGCAGCCTCCTGTGGTTCTATGTTAGGCCCTGATATGTTTGAAAATTCCCCTCACACAATGGAGGGGATTAACTACCTATCTGCTAGTCCTGGAGGAACTGAAGCTATGAAAGGGAACACCATTTGTGTACTGCTAACCCTGGAGCTCATCAGAACTGATTACTTATTTTGCTCAGGCTGAGTTCCTCCTTTTCTTATTACCAGATACCATTAAAAGCAAGTAGTGTTCAATATTGAGGATGTCTAAAGGCTCCATTAGATTTTACTTTCCATGCTCATGATGAAGTGGAAGTAACCCAAGCTACTTCAAATATTCACTGCATTCCCAAAATCTATTTTCCTTATACACTTACGTGGCCATTAGCTACATCGAGTAAGTCTCGTAACCGACAGCCTCTGCTGTGTCTTCTCTCGTAACAAATGCTGTCTTCCAGGATCACATAGTCTGTGCCAAAGGACTGCAGTATTCTGTAAACATCTTCAGGAGATCTCTTGGCATAGATCTGATAAATCTACAGAAGCAGTAAACTAAGCTGTAAGACACGTGACATTCCCACCATTTCTCTGCTCTTTCATCGCTCCTTTATCTTGAACCAGAGAAAGAACTGAGATCGATAGCCCAGCAAATCAGGAAATGCTCTGATCAGGTTGAAATGGGTTGAACAGCTATTAATGCCCACAGTATCCAGAGAAGTTCACTTAAAACTGGCTTGAGTGCCCAGGTAAAGTTATTCAGACATACACCAGCTGCTAGAAGTGAGTTATCAGATGCCCAAAGTATTATGAGTTTCACAGAAGTGAAATTCTGGAACTGTATCTGAAAACAAAGTAGTTCCATGAGTGCAGCCTGTGATGTCATTTGCAATGTGGCATTAGAGATCATTTGGGTTTTCTGGGATGGAGCAACTGATAAGGGTACGAATTAGCTTAAACAATCAGAATTCTCTTACCTGTTTTGTCCTCTCTCTCAGATTCTTATCCTCATAATGGGGATGATTTGTTAAGGTCCGTCCAGTGCACAGCTTGACTCCTGCCAATAACTGCATGCTCCCAGCAAACACTGCTGTGTTTGGAGTGTTTGACCTAAACAAACATTGATAAGTCTGAGAAGTCTCTGCAGGGGCATTTTTGCATTGCTTGTTACAGATCAGAAGGAAAAAAAAGACTGGAAAAGTATTTTTCTGCCTCTCCTCTACTCAGGGAGCAAACTGTTCAAGCAACTTCAAGTGTTTTCTTCAAATATGAAGCAGATAAATCACAATAATACTCTCAAACTCTCTAGCTTTCCTTATAGGCTAGTTTTTCAACAGTTTCTAAACCTAGTTTCAAGTTAAAGTCTGAAAATATTAAGTGTCTTTTAAAAATTTATTTTTTACTTAAAATATTCAAAGCCACAAGTGTCATGAAGTAAACGTTTCATGAAAATAAATTAATTAATCTCAGAATTTAATATTATGTAAATGTAATGGCCCTGACAGCCAGTCAGCTAGGACTCATCCCTGATTCTGCAGGAAAGCAAAATTCTATAGGCTAAGCTAAAAGATTCACTAGATTCACAGAATGGGATTTCACAGTAGGGACTTGGTAGAACTTAGACCCCTAAATGAAAATTATGATTCTCAAAGCACTTTGAACATGTGTCTGTGTTTGTGCCTGGGCTGGGAAGCTCCTAGTGTGAAAAGTCCTTTTCTGTGTTTGTTCAAGATTAGTTCAGATTTTGTGAGGCTCTGCAGTACTTATCCCCTGAGCTGGCATCACCAAGGCAATCCTGCACCTCTGATTGCTAAAGATCCCAATACAGTAGGAACTTGCAGAATCTATCTTCCTTTTTAAAAATAACATAGCAAGTATCAAAGGCAAAACCCACAAGAAGCAAACATTTCCATGTCTGAAGTCCTCGAGAATGATAACAAACCTTGAGCCCTGCCACTGTCTGTGTTTCCCTGAGGGAAGGTGCCAGGCACCCAGCTCCCATGGCAATGCCACCAGCACAAACCTGGCACCACCTCTCCCTGCTGTGACCGACACCGGGAAGCAGGGAGGTGACACTGAGTCTGCCTGTAACTACCCTGTAACTGCTCCGGCGGCTGTGACTGAGCGATCATCTGCAGGAACAGCCACCAGAGGGAGACGTGGCCATTAATGAATATTTTTTGGGGACAGGACAATTCCAGACACTGTGCTCTGTATCCCAGGCAGCCAATGTGCTTCAACCCCCTGAATGACACTTCTCTATTATAGAAAAACGAAGCAATTTTTACAAATGTCTGAATAAATGATGTATAAAATGGAAGGATAATTTGTTTTTATAGCTTTCTGCCAAGCTCCACACCACACTGCCCAACCTGCAAACAATTTGTTCTGTAGGAAATGTCACTAAATAATGACAAGGACTTACAGGTCAAGCTGATTTACATTATATAATTTAAATGTCATTTCAAGCAGACCTGATGGCATTTTGAACAATCATCTCATTTATTTTTGAAGCTCTAAGCTTTCAACAAGTTAATTACAGTTGAACTAATGGGTAAACTAAGCACTATATTGTATGAAGCTTTTCTTTACCTAGACTTAAGTATTTAGAGACAAATATATATACAAAAGAATAATCCATTAAAAATAAAAGGGTTTTACAGTAACTACTTGCACAGACTCTGAATGAAGTAATTCTTTCTCTAAGCTACTGAAGAATGATTGTGAGGTGATTTTAAGGAAGCCTTACAGAACTGGCCAACCTTGCCATCACAGGTTACATCACTAAAAAGAAAATGGCAGTTTCTGTTAAAAGTATTCCAGAGTTGTGCTCTGTAGTTGGCTTTCAAAGCCATAAATCTGACAAATCTCAGATTATTCCTCTATTAGTGCCTGGCTGTGATATGAATCTATGAAGGAAATGGGCTTGAGAAAAGGAGATTCTAAAAAGGCATTCTCAAACATGCCATGGTAGATTATTGTTTTTTCCCCTTTCTAAGCAAGTATTTTTATTTGCAGAATGCTATCTTAAAATACTACAGGTTTGGCTGCAAATGATAGGCAGTAAAGCATACCCAGTCAAACTGTCATGATTCTTTTTTTTCCCTCTGGTTTGGAAAGACTGAAAATTGCAAAAATGGAAAACAACAGCACAAAGAAAGAGCAACATGATGCATTTTTGTTAGTCTCAGCCTCAATTTCATGCATGCAGATTTTGTTCACATAAAAGAGTGCACCTACACAGCTGGTATAATCCTACTTCTCAGGCACTATCAAATTCATGCCCGAATTTCACTGACCCATCAGTCAATGGCAAAGGATAAGCCCAAGAATTTCAGAACAATGATTTTTTTAAAAAGAAGAAAAAAGAAAGTGTAATATTGCCTTTAAAGTCTGGAATATGTGCTGACTTCAGTGTGATTGTCTTGAAAATTAGGCAAATAAGAGTGAAGAGTTAAAATTTGCAGCTGGCTTGAGATTAAAACACAGCCATTGATACAAATAACTAAATGAAAGAGACACCATCAAACCATGGCTATTCCGTTTTTGTAACCTTTGGAGCTTTTTTGAAATCTGTGGGGTTATCACTAATAGAAAAATTTGCCTGCTTCTCCCCCACACCTAATTCAAATACAAATATTTGTATTTGCTCTGCCAAATATCTCAGTTAACTTTTTCACTATTTTGGCTGTTGTCTGAGATTTCTATGAAGTTTTTCTATAATTTTTGGTAACTGCTTATGAAATATTCCACAATTCTAGACAGGTTTCCCCTTTAAAGGCAGAAGACATTGCTTCTTAAACACTTACCAGAAGTAAACAGAGTAGGGAAGTTCACGCTATTGATTTGCACATTCTACTGATATTCTTCCCCATCTCACAAATGTTGTTCCTGTTGTCTTAGGGAGAAAGACCAAAACTAAGAATTTTAATATACTTCCCATGTGGGAATACAGCTGTGAACTAGCCCTGGGTCACTGGCAGAACCTTCTGGACTTCTTTGGGTTTTGGTGTTTGGTTTTTTTTTTAATATCTAAGAAAATGAGGCATGGGTAGGAAAAAGCAAGAGACTGGGATATGCAAAATTACTGTGTTACAAATTGTGCTCTGCAAGAGCTGCAGTCCAGTATTATGCAGTAATTTTATTGCAAAGATATAAACCAGGATATCTTCCAAAAAATGCTATGGTAATTTTAGTAAGGGCAAGAATAAAAAATACATCTGCAAGACACTTCACAGTGGACTATTATTCAGATTGTGTATTTGGAAAAATTAATATGCATTTAGATGTAAGCAGACAGAAGGGTTTTTTTGTTGTGGAAAGACTGCAAGGCAGATGAGTTACTCCTGGTTCACTGCTATAAGTGACAAATAAGAACTTCTTATACTGAGTTTTAATAATGAGTGACTAGTTCCTGACACCAGCCTTGGCAGATCATTAACTACAGCAGAACTATCAATTGTTAGTTAGTTCAGTAAAATATATTTTCTTACACACTGAAACTTAAGAAAATCTGCTACTTTGAGAAACTTACCATACATTTTGTTGACTTGTATTTAAAGAATAGATAATTAACTCTTCTTTGTAAGAATAAGATTTCTGAACACAATAAATTCTAACTAGAAAATTTACCTATGCAATTGTCTGTCCAGACTTAAAATGAAAAGAGGACAAGCACCAATTTAGCCTTCTCAGCACTAAGAACATATGAAAAATTGTTCTCATTGGATCCAGTCAAATCCAGTTTGTGGCTGGGAATAACTCCATGTGTATATTTTGTGTACATATCTATATATTATAAACTCTCTATAATGTACACAGGAGACCTGAACTATCAGATATTTACCATCTTTTAAAAAAACAGTAATAGTAAATGGAACTGCCTGGTAAACAGTCACAAAAATGTGGCAATATGGCTGCAAAGTTTATAAATGATGGAAAAAACTCATCATTTTTCTTTCAAAGTAAGCCAGTAAAGGCTTGTAGTATGTTTTACTTGCAAATTACTCCTAGTTTATGGTTTAAAGAAAGAGAACATTTTGAGTGTAACTCTGTTGCTATGGGAAGAACTGGCTGGGTGTTTTGGTTTCACTGGTGCTCACTGCATATGCAAACGCAATATGGGGCTCCAAGGAAATACTTCAAATAGTTCAGTGTTAAATGTAGGAAATTCATGTTTACTTTCAGAATGTTTTCCTTCAGAACATGAAAGTGATTTAAAAAAAAAAAATCTTTATCAGAGTTCCAAGTAAATACAAGCCCCAGGAACTTAAACTGAAGGTTAAGAACTTAACCTGAAATTTTTTAGTGATTACTCTATGTAAATAGAGTACATATGCCTTAAATTCATAGTCCTCCAGAGAACATAATTTTTTTCTCAGTATTTTTTACATGCAGTATTTCAAACTGTTTCCACCTAAAAAATACTTGCCTGTGCTTTGTAAGAGAAAGAGAAGTGATGAGGTAGGTTTGGAATGATTAGCTCATACTCTTTAATGAGACTTTGCACCTATGCTTAGTGGTGGCAAGTTAAAGTTCACTTACAATCATTTTGTCTTTAGTTTAGAACGCACTTTGGGATTAATTCTAGTAAGTATCAATTATTTAAATTATTTCTAAGTTCAAGAAACAGACTGTAGAGTACAGATTTTCCCTACAACTGTCCATGAAGGTTTTTAAAATGATAAAGTTAAAAAGAGGACACCAGGTTAGAGGGGAAGATAGAAATTCAATTACTTCACTGAAATGGTCAATCGGTGTAAAGAGGTAGCTATAATATGGTATGATCAAAGAAGTTTGACACCTCCAAATTTACTTTTTTTGGCTAGAAAACCTACATGTACTTATGGGAGCAAATGGAGTCAGTTGGTTCCCTCATGCACAGGTAATAGAGCAGCATGATCCTGAACCAGAGCAGTCTGGGGCACTCTGCACATTGCTGTTCTCTGCAGCAGTTAATATGCTAACCTCTTGATAGCCTACTCATCCTTAACTATCTCCATGGGTCAGCTGAGTTCACTGATGAGCTGTGACTAATAAGGAGAACACTATAACTAAGAACATTAGACCTACACAAATAGCATTTAACTTTAATAGAGAAAAAATCCTCTTACTTAATCCAGTTCATCAGCTCCACAGTGTCGGGGTCATAGAATTCTCTCAGCTCTGACAGCTCATCCATTATTCCAGGCCAGAACTATAATGAAAAGAAAATAAAGCAAACTGAAGACAGAATGAACAAAACAGTTTCTGGATGTTGAATCATTTTATTTCCTCTGAGCTGGTAAATGACCTTGTCCAGCTCATGTGTAAGTTGCAAGACATCTACCCTTCTCATGAAGGACAGGTGGCTGCCATTGCAGTATGAATACATCCCTTAGAGTCTGAGACCTGGAGCTCCTCCCAGATGACCAGACTTAACCATTCAGGTGACTCTAGTAGCAGCTTTTCTCACATGCACATCTCACTGGAGATTTCCAGAACTCTAATAGCTAAGGTCAACTTGCATTTTCAAATCCATAGGAAAATACAAATTGCCACCAAGTAAGGCTGCTGTGCATTTTATCTGCTTTACAAGCAAACCATTCCAGCTCCCTGGACTATAGGATGAATATTAATGTTTAAAGTTATTTCTTGACAGACTAAGCCGTGAAAAAAAGGAACAAGATGAAGTAGTATCATGTAAAAGCTCAATACATAACAGGCAAGCTATAAATAATGCCTGTGAATACAGGAGAAGGAAAAACTCCAGGAATTAAAATTAATTTTAGAAAGGAAATTTACAGCTACATAAAAGAAGTAGGATATCTGTATCAGAAGTTAAAGTCATTAGATGTGCTATGGATACCATTAATATTGAGAAGTTTGAGAAGTTTGGTTTAAAAGAGAAGCACTGAAGGAAAAAAGTGTGCCTGAACAGCAACAGTTCATAGACTGCTGGGGTAAAGCATTTCAGAATGGACTGAAGACAATGAACAAATGAAATCTGGAAGAGAGAAATAAGGATGGAAATTGGTTCTGAAAATCTTAACCTTCCCCCAAATAGTTAACAGAACCAACTTTTATTTAAGGGTTTCTCCTTGTTTAGTCTAGTGAATATTCAAGTCCAAAAGGAGCAATTAAGAGAGATAATGACAATACTAATGACTTAATGATTGCCTTGCATTAGTCTTTATTACAGAGGATTGTATTGAAACCTATTCCAAACCTGCTTTCTTTAGATAATGAGGACTGCTGGCTTGCAAAGTGACACATCACAGGAAACAGTGTAAGAAAACCCGACTGATAATCTAAAAAGCTACAAATCATCCAACTTGGATAAAATTCACTTAAGAGTTCAGAAGGAATTTTAATGTGATGCTGCTGAGCTACATAGCAGAAATATGCATCCTTTTACTAAAACTGTAATTATGTAGGAGCACTGGGGAGCCACTTCGGATACTGGTTTAACTGTTTACTTGATGTATTTCTTAAAGTAATACTGGCTGGCAGACTGAAAGAAATCTAAAGGATTGTTAGAGCAGCATCACACCCTAACAGCCTCGGGAAGTACAGCAGTATTTTAAAAGGTGCACACCTACTCTTCTGGAAATCTCAGGATTCAGGAGATCAGTGAATAAATTAAGCAGTTGTGAAATGAGACTGTAGTCTCATAATGAATCAAAATTTCCTTCTCCATTACTGAGCTACTCTAGATAGAAAGATAAACAATGTGAGGGCCTGTAGTCCTTCAGGGTGGAGACAAAAGGAAATGGTCTCTGCTCTGCTTCTTGCTGCTGCTGCAAACCTGCTCTGTAACCAACCCAATGACACTGAGCCATCTTCTGAATTCTGGCACTGTCAGATGTCACTGAACAATCTGTACAAGTGTTTAAAGTTACAGTGTCAGACTGCAACTTCTGAGTGAGTACAAGCAGTTTGCACTGGAGGGAAATTCTGGTAGTGGGGTTTGCTATTACTGAGTTCAGTAAGAGAAGTCTGAGGTTTTCCAGTGACACTACGTTTAATTAGTCAAGCCAGGAGAAAAGAGAGGAGCTTCAGGAGTTCCAAATACAATGGAATAACTATGAAAAAGTAAATAAAAAGAAAGGGATGCAAAAATATGGAGGGATAACAGTGATATAACAGCTTTGTCTTGTAAATCAAATATTTGTCAGATTGAGAAAAAGTGTACATAAGGAATGGATAAGAAAGATAGGTGGAGCATATCAGGGATGTAACCAACTGTTCCAAGTAATGAGAAATACTCAGAATTAGAAAAGAAATCATGATTATTTGGTGTAACAGGGAAACATATCCTTGTTGAAGCTCAGGAACTAATTTTAAGTACCAACAACTTATTTATGAACGACTGACATAGAAACACAACTTGAAGGGTATTATTTGGTAGAGAAGTTAAATGCAATGGACACAGGTACAGCTGGAGTCTACCTATAAAGACTATGAGCTGAAACAGAAATATTTGGTCCTGCTTTATCTATGTGCTATGTTATCTGCAACACAAATGAAGTATGTATGGAAATACTTCAACACTTCTAACTTACTAAAAGATGTTTGCACTAAATTAATGAAGAAAACTTGTGTAAATAGAAATATAGATGTTTTATAGGTCTCAAAACATACTGTATTTGAAATCCAAGAGATAGCTAGCATTGTACCTGCACCTGTATTTCAAACTGTTGTTCAATACATTATTGTTAAACATTACAATAAATTACTCTAAGTGATGTATTTGAAACTGTAGTAACCACATGCCTCAAAAGAGGCTTTCATTAGCTTATTCAGGATTAGGTTAATAATCCCATAAAACTCCTATTTTGAGGAATGGCACTAACGAATAGTTCTTCTGACAAAAATAACCATAAGAAGTAATGAAATACAAAATTATGCAAAATACTAGCTGAAGAAAACCAGCCATGATGACCAGTTAACTTTGTGCTGAGTATGCAAGACACTCATGCAATCTGAGCAGTCACAGTGTATGAAGAGATAAATTCTTATCTGAAAAGGAGAAAGATAAGTAGGACTTCATTATCAAGATCTACTTGCACTGTTGGTTTATTTCTAAAGGTTGTAGAGGGAGAATATATAAACAGTCTCACATAAGTCATGCATACTTTCTGGATCTTTCTCTGGAGGAGTTTTTATTCTGACCACTGCCAGGGAATATGGTGACAAGTTACATCTGCCTGTCAGGTCAGATTCTCTACTCATTACAGGCTCACTACCTACTATAGCTTTGCAGAAAAGACACACACACCAAGATACCCACTCTTCTAAACTCTAGTAGCTAAACTCTACTGGCTTAGGACAAAAAAAATACTGAGAGGTGGTGTATTTCTTCATTCCCACTGAGAACTTTGACACTAAAAATATAATTTTTCAATGAAAATTATTTCCTGTATTTAGAAGCAACACACAAATGGTGCTTTTCATACAAACTGAGCAAAATTATATACTAAAGCCTGTGAAAATCAGTGACTTCTCTTGAATTCAGAATTGAACCTGACAGGATTCAGGAATTTCACATCTGCTCATGAAGAGTGGAAGGAAAATTATTCCTAGTTAACCTGTCAAATTAGGCTGTCTATTAGAATGTCATGCTCTTTGCATCAACGTTAAAAAAAATGGTGTAATTTCTATCATTTGCAGAGATGATGAAAATGGTAAATGACTTCCCTAACCAGCATACCAATGGAAACAAAAAAATCCTAGAAGTCCTCTAGCAGAGTAACAAGAAAATTCAAATGGAATAGATCAGTACAACTTTACTAAACAAACTGCTCAAGTCTCCTTGGACTTTTTGTTTACCTGTTACAAAGGGGGGTGGGGGAAGGACTTCCAGAGTGAACTGATATCAGCAGATTTCTTAACTGCTATGGCTTTACTAACACTTTTTAAAATTTAATAATGAAATTCACCTTGAGTTTCTTTGAAGGTGATTATTAAACAAAAATATTCTCATCTCACACTAGGTATTGCTGAAATAACTTCTCCATCAAAGCAGCATTTGAATTTTTTGTCTTTGTAAATACTGGTTAAAAGAATGCTATACCCTTTCAAATAATGTTCTGAATCTCATTGTTATGGCAGAATGACAGAAGAATCATCTTGTATATATTATTATTTTAAATATGTTTTCGGTATTTACATTTAAATGTTTGACCACAAGAATAATTTGTTCCTGAGACGGACTGAAGATTAACATAAATCCTTGACTAGTTTAACAATGCTATACTTCAAAAACATGTGAGATAAGGCACAGCAGTATAGAATGTTAACAGTATTTCTGCTCCTACAATGCATTACTATACAATTTAACAATGTCCTTTTTAGTTGAAACTTAGCTAAAACCAAAATAGACAACTTATGCTTTCATAAACTGCATGTAAATCACACCTGTTAAATTACACATACAATAAGACAAACATTTGTATCTAGAAATAAATACTTTGGATCCAAACTGATCGTTCAAATACAATTTCACATGCATTTAGGTAGTCTATCACAAGTTTAAAAATTCAACTGCAAACCTTATATGCCATTATTTGTAACAAATCCCATGCCTTTATGAGAAAAGAAAAATTCCATGAAGTTAAAAGATACGAAAACATTGAGAAAAAAAAAATCTTAAATTCTTACCTTATATGAAATGTACAGTAATGTAATTATTGGTATAGAATACTTAATCACATGTGTCTAAGAAAAATTGCAAAAAAAAAAGAAAATTGGTTATTCTAATGATACGTTTATTTGGATAGACTTAATGTTTAATGTAGTAAGATCTGACAAAGAGAGTTTAAATTTTCAGACCATGTTTTGATTTTGTTTTCAAGTGAAATCCTTATTTCAGATCCAGCACAAATGATGGATTTAACTCTACATATTTAAATCTATATTCTACAAAGTGAAAAACACTACCATTCAGTATATTAGGCTGTAATGGTCTTTTCAGACCACTGATGATTTCTTAATATAGTGACTAAAATGTTTTACTAAAATTGTGGTTATTTTTCATAGGCACATCTATATTGCCATCTAGTGTACTTAAATGGAATTGTTTAATACATAAACCACTAGAAAATACATTTTACATACTAAATTTATACAAATGTGCTTCAGAGACATCCAGTTTAAGAGAACAGCAAACAGTATTAATTTCAGTTGTCTTAGAATTCTCAGTCTTGATTTGTTCAGATATGGAGCAAAACCATATTTCATTAAATGCTTTAAGTACAGTGCTAACCCTCTGTGATGTGTAGAGATGAACACACTTCAGGATAAGCTTCCATACTTCAGTACTGCACAGGCCAAAAGATGCAAATACACACATGTGGGATGTCCAGAGGTACTTCATCCTGAAAGAATACAGGGAAGTTTTTGCTGATCATCTGGAGCTCTGCTGAGTGAGAGCAGGCAGTTATGTTATGGCAGAGAAACTCTGACCACTGTTTTCTTGGACACTTATGACTCTGAAGTAACTGAGTAAAAGACTGACTTTACACTTTGCTATGTGCTCTTGAGAGCATCTCTGCTCCCAATCTTCCAAATGTTCTTTTTGGCAGAAATTTAGAAAATGCCTCTGTTTACAAGCAGAAACACACCAGGGAGAGAAAGAAGATTCATGTTCTCATCAGTTTGTGATCAGCATATTTTCTGCTTGTATAAAAACATACCCGATTATCTAAAAATGTCTTTAGAAATAATTTTAAAAATATACCTCATTGTGCTTAATGCCAGACATCCAAAAAGAACTGTGTGAATTAAGTTGTAAGCAGCATCAGGCTTCAGTGTTATTGTGGATTCTTCCGATTTTTCCATGAACTTGACTTGATTTGAACCACTAATTAAATAGAAGAAGTGTTATATTGAGTTCTGTATCGTATTTCATGTAGTTGTCTGTATTTTAAAAACATTTATTCCTTCTGACACAACACAGCAAGACTACTATCAGTCCACAATCTTCTATTGTTTCTATGATAAGACTAATAGGACCAACTTGATGCAGCATTGGGTATTTACTTTCATGTCTAGTTTTCTGGAAATGCAAGTAGTGTTTCAAGTAGCTGATTTAGAATGAGATAAATTGTTTACAGAAATGCATTCTTGGCTTACTGCTTGAAGCTGCTGCTCTCACAGGGCTTTTGATGAGAGTGAAGAACTTAGCTGTAGGGTTGTGCTGGTATATCTGGATCCTAATAAGCCATAGACTGGAAGCAAATTTACAGAAAAGCAGTGCTGAAAGGACTAGTTATTGTTTGATGTGACTAGTCTTATGAAAGTATGTGAAGGACTCTTAAAAAAAAAAAAAAAGCTGCTTAAATGTGTTGGTTTTTTCCCTGTTTTTTCAAGTGGGGAGATAATTGAGATAATTGGACAGTGTTAAAAAGTAGGGTAATGTTTGGAATTACATTTAGGTTTAGAGAAAATAAGAAGTGCAGGGTCTTCTGCTTTTAAAAGTTTAAGTTTTTAAGAGGCCTGTTGAGTAGTACCAAAATACCTTACAGATGAGTATGACTTCACAGTTACCATAACATAGTTTCAGAGTGTCTTAGATCTTCTCCCTTCCCTCCTCTCTCTCCCTCTTTTTTACCAGCCAGCCCTACACATACTACAAAACATCAACAGCAAGCAAAAGAGCTTGAAGGAATCTAAGGAGAAATGTTTCTTTGCTTAGTCTTGTTAGATCCTCAACATTTTTACCTTTAATAGGAAGTTACTTGTTCTGCCTGATCTATTGTATGTCCTACTGCTTCCTTAGTACCTGTGGGAAGTAATACTGTATGCTGCTGTATTCAACTGTCAGTTTCTTAGCCTGTTGAAGAAGAGAAAATTGATAAAAATGTGTTTTAAAAACATATTTTACCTGAGGTTCCGAAAGGCAACAATTACAGCTGCTACTGACATAAGAAAGAGAACAAATATGTAGATGCAAAAAAGTAATGTTTCTGAGAGTCTTGAAAAAGTATTTAATGGTAGTAAACCAAAAGCCTCTTCACAAAGATACAGGTTAGCATCGAAATCTCTAAAAAAAAAAAAAAAAAAAAAAAATAATAATAATCCTTGTCATCATGTATTCCATAACCTGATGTAAAAAAGCACCAAAGTTACTGTTTTTTTCCAAGATATTATAAAGCTGCAGTTGTGCAGTTTATTATGAAGGAAAGAATACTATGAAGGGAAATAAATGACATAAATGAGGTAAAAGTCCATGGTTTATCACCGAGATTTTATGAAAGAACAACCTGCAGGGTTCACTTAATGAAGTCATACAAAAAAGCAAAATTATACCTTGTTGCCCCAAATCCAAATTTTGCTTTCAGGAATTTGAATATATGTTCATCTGACTCAAGATTAAGAATTCTCTACAGAGGGAGAGAAAGAAAGGATATGTTAACTATAAAAAAAATTAAAATTCACACAGTGAACAAGTATTTTATCATTTAAATGAAACTGTGAAGCAACACAGGCTTACTGAGACAGGGTGCTTTGCAATCAAATAAGCATTCAGTTTGTAATTATGGTCCTGTGGTCCAAAGGACAAGTTATTTACTTTTTAGAATATCTACTATGGTTAGTTTCTTGCTTATAGATAAAGATTATCCAGGACAAGTTGATTTAAGCAGTATTTTTTATCTCAATGACTTGTCTTACTGTGATAATTCTAATTTCCACATACATGAAATTTTAGCCTGTCGATATAGAACTTGTAAACAGACAAACTCAAAAGCAGGAAAAGTGTTACTGTCACTGATGTCTGCAGACAAGTCTGTGCACAAGAAGGAACTAAAAGTACGTTATGGTCTACAACATTTTTATAAGAGTTCATTTTTAACTGCATTCATTGAGAAGTGAATTCAACTAAAAACTTTCCAAATACTAAGCAGTATCAGAATGCAGTATAAGTCCACACCTGTAAAATTACAGGTGAGCATCAAGTTACAAATGTATCTGATTATTTGGTGTTAATTTATGAAATTTTAAGAATGTTTTAAAATCTATATACCAAAAGAGCAGCAAAACAATCTTTCATTTCTGAAATGCAGTCTCTAGCTTTCAGCGAAATCTCACTGCAATTTTTATATAATGATATTACTGTAGATGAGTAACAAACAGTTTTAAATGTAATACATTCTGTAAGTTTCTATAATAAAATTATTTTCTTACCTTGATGAATTTATTTATTAGGAGAGTCAAGCACAAGACTAATAGTACATGGAGGATAATTTTACCAATCCTGTTAGGCAAGTTGCCTGTTTTAAGATTTTTCTAAGAAGAAGAAAATATTAGTATTTCAGCACTTTTTTGTATGTGTTTGGAACAAAATTATAATATTCCAGTAGACTGTATGTAAGCAACACAGACTATTTCAAATAGCTTATTTGATAGGCCTGATAAGCCTCAAATTTGTACTGAGTTCATGTAAGCACGCATAGCCAGGCTTCCAGAATAAAGATACACTTATTCCACAAAACAGAAGGGACATATAAACATATAAACTCAGCATATTGATCTGGCAAAGCTTTGTAAGTAGCCAAAAAGCCTTCCTTCAGAAGTGATCCTCATGTATTTCTACAGCTGCTGGCACCCAGTGCAGCTATGGCAGTGTTCCGAGATTCCCCTCATTTCAATATATTTTGTCTTCTGAAACAGGTATTTATTAAACCTTCCACCTAAATATGGCAAAGATGACTTCTGGCTCTGTCAGTTTATAGCATTTGAGCAGTTTCCCACTTGAAAGCTTCAGATCTGAGAATGGTTCTTTGGCTGCTCACAGACAACTTGGAACAAGCACAGACGTTGTCTACATATGAAAAGCACAGCCCTGATTTTAAAATGTGACAAGTGAGAGACAGGAGGAATGGCTCTGGAAGGTCATATGACAGTATCAAAAACAAACAAACAAAAAAACCCAAGCCAAACCAACCAACCAACCAAAACATACAGGAAAAAGAAAAATCCTAATCTTTGAAAGAAACAACAGCTTTCACTGATCTGAATTTGACAAGCATCTATTTCTCTCTAGTTTGTTGAAGGCAGATCCTTAAATCCAAGACAAGTCCTGATGAACAGGTGTAGAGTCTGTTTATGCAATCTTTCTGCAGGATCCAAACTGCATCTTGCACTATCATAAATATTAATAGCAATCAGAGTTATGGTGTCTGATGTGCTTGGTTATGCTGTAGTTAGTGTAATTGAATTCATGTGATCATGCAATGTTTTTGTTACTTTGATGTAGTAATTCCTTTAATTAGTATTAGTAATTTAAGATTATAATGCATATAAACTGCTTGCTTACATATATATACAAATATATTCACACACATACATATCTCACACTCTGTTTGGTACTACAAAAATATTGTTGTACATACCTGGATTTTTCTTGCTATCAATACAGAAGCATTAAAACTTATAAGTAATGATCCAAGAATCATAGAGTTAAAGAACTGCAGGACACAGACGAGCAGTAATCCAGACATCTGAATGATATAGAGCCATGTAACCTGTAATAATAATGAGATTTTTATGCCTAATGAACTTCAAAGTCATAACTGCTCTTCAAATATGTTTCGTAATTTATTTAAACATGAATTTTTTTTACAAAAAGATGTATGATCTTGCACAATCACCATACTTAAATCCTTTCAGTATTTACATCCTGAACCAGTTAGGTTAATACTCTATACATATTTTATACATAGAAAAGCCTAATGCTATAATTCAGTAAGTTAAACAATTGCACAGGCAGGAAATTATTAATTACTTGGAAGCTGTTTTGCATTTTCTTCAGTCAAATAAGTGTTTCTGTATCTTACTGTCTTTATAACTAAAGAGTTGTGTCTTGGTGCAGTTCAGCAAACATCAGCTGATTCCTCTTTTTAATTAACAATTTAGTATAGTCCTCCTCAAACTATACTAAGACAATACAAATGTCCAGCTGAATGCATACACTAAAACCCAGTAAATTTTGTGATACAGTGATATCAAAACATAAATTTTACCTGACACAAGGATCCTGAATTTAGTCTTGTATTGCAGCAGTGGTATAAATCAGTATCAAATGGCCCAAAAAATGCCAACAATTTTAAGTGACACTTTTTTAGAAAATTAATATGGAATAAAAGTGGTACAGCAAATACATTTTAGTATAATTCAGGATGCAACTAGTAATTTGCCAACCTCTAAGGCTGTTGATTAGTCACATGAATTGCTCGCTTCAGCTTACATTTGCAGCTTACAAATGAAAACTTTAGAATATGCTAAATGAACCTTATTTTTATATGCAGCCACCACGCTAATTTTCAGTTAAATTAATAAAACCACTGTATGCTTCAAATTTTAAATGAAATTAACATGAATTGATCTTGTAACACTCTTTAGGGTCAAGTTACCTTCCTTACTATAACCTTCTTTAAGTATAGTTAGAACCTTTTCTAAGTAGTAACACAGATATACTTCTGATTTTACAATGGCCAAAATCATCCTGCTGGAATCTCAGAGCAACGTTAAATTCAAAGACAGTGTTTTCATCTTGACAGTGTATTATTGCTTCCCAAAATTGTAAATGATCCTTTTTCTTAGTAGCACTTGTCTTCCTTTCTTTTTGGCTCATTCCGTTCAGCCACATAGTAGCAACAATGTTGGCATTTTGTGGTGAATTTCAATGCACAAAAAACAGCTGCTTCTCTTCAGCAATCCAGTCTATCCTCTTCCCTCTGTTGGTACAGTGTCTACATCTAACTTCCAACAAGGATACATAATACTTGAGGCAAAATTGACTGTTTTTTTTCCCTGCTCACTTCCAGAGGACATTTTAAAGTTGAGGTATTAGATCAACTGTTTTGATGATGTTTAAAAGACATTCCCTGGTGTCAAAACATGGCTGTGTCTAAACAAAAATAGACAAAAATTAAACACTAGAAGTGAATTACATGAAGTGAAACAAAATCAGCTGAAAAAAAATCAAAAATAGTGTTTTGATTATTCAGTTTTACACTTGCTGTGTGTACTTAAAAGGCCAAAGCAGTAAAGTGTATAATCTGTATTACTTTGGGCATTCAAGCCTCTAGGCAGGATACCTCTAAAATTGTTAGCTTTATGATAGAAGAAAAAAAAATGGTTATTTCCAAAAATAATCTTACCTTTGCTGTGGGAAGCATGTCAAAGCAGTCCAGTATGAATAATGCCAATGCTTGTATCAGCATCATAAACTGATTAAATTGCCAAGTCAGGCTAAAGAGAAATGTTGCTATGAATACAGCCACAAGTGTCATTCGCTGGAAAAAGGAACATGTTTTATTTAACTTTATAGTTTCCTTCTTTGAAAACCAAAACAAACAAAGCCCAGCAAAAGAAAAACAAAAGCCTTACTTTAGTTTTATTTTAATTCAATTTTTAAAACTGAGTATTTTAACTGCAATTACTGCTTTGAGGATAAACTTTTAGAGTAACAAGGTATTATATTCATGCCTGTATTTTACAGGCATTGTAATACCACTTGCAAGAAAATGGTGATATCTCAAGTAGTTTTGAATGGATTAACATGCAATAAGCTCTGCTGTATCACGAAAGTGATACAATCAAGTTGAGGACTATCAAATTATGATCTGTTTGTATTTCAACCACATCAAAATTACCAAAAGCCTCATCTGATCAATGTTTTCAATGCTGTACTGATCTGGTTTATATCCATTGCTATAAATGCTTAAGTATTTTGTCCTAAGTTTCACAGATAGTTTTATGATAGTAATTTTACTGTGTCATATTTTTTAGAAATACTCACTTCTTGAACAGGCTGTAAATGAGTTCTGAGTAGGTATGTGATGGCTGCTATCTGAACAGCAAAGAATGGTAGTGCCCAGTTCTCTCTTAGAGGAATGGTAAATTCTACTCTTGTAGTATCTATTCTGTACAAAACAGAGTTTCATACATTATAAACAAACCAACACAGCTATCTTTTACTTATTGATTAAAATGGAGGCTCTACACTCTTATTCCTTAAACGTGCCTGTCTCTGAAAAAACATCATTATGAAGGTTCTGTAAATCATATGTTGTTTCTGTACTTCAAATGCTGTACTTCAGCTTCACTTAATAAAACTTATGCTATGGATTAAATCTTACAGTGCATATCTTGGAAAGGTTAAAAATGAACATACAAGCTCCCCCCCTAACACTTCTAAAATCCAGCATGTATACACCACAGGTAATTTTCCTTCAGTTTTTGATCTGCAAAAAGCACATGTAAGGATAAACAGGTATCAGTTTCTTTTCTGTTATCCTAGTGCATTGAATGTGAATACTGCTAAACTGCTTAGGAGCTTCAGGTCATTTTTTTGGAAGCTGGGCATGAGGCAGTGAGGAAAGACCTGGAGGGCACATATGCAAGTGTCTTTAACAACTCAGGCATCCTAGGGTGGAGAAGACAAGGTACCTTATCTGGAGATCTAGACACATCTGAAAGATGTAGTTCACTTTCAGGGACAATTAATTTAAGCCACACTTTTCTATTCCGACTTGTTGAAACTCCTGGTCTACAATGTCAGGTGATTTCTGATTATTTTCTAATTATTTTGTATAGTTTAAACATTTTCTCCCATTTTCTGGCTAATCTGGAGACAGCCCTTATAGTTTCACTTTTTGTCCAATTAATCATCCATTTGAAGGTTTAACACCTTACCTTTGAAATGAGGTACAATTTTAGAAAGATTGAATGTTTAATCTCACTTACCTGTTTGTAATATACCAGCAAGCAGCCAACAACCCTGAAAGCCATGTTCCACTAAGAAGCCAGCTTGTTACATATAGAGCAATGACATAAACTGCCTGAAGTCCAAACAAAGTGTAGATATAAAAATAAACGGGCTCTAGGTATTGCTGTAAAACACAAGAATACTGATGTTGACATAAAACACTCCTAGGGGGAATTATACGTAATATGAATTAGGTTTTGCTTTTACATAACAAAAAAGCTGTCAGGAGTATTTCTAATTAGAAAATAACTAAAAAGGGGAGCTATGGTTCACTGCGCAATCTTCATAATGCACTTACAATCTAAAGCCATAAATAAATGCCTACCTGAATTGGAAGAATCCTATACAGAATGCTGAGAAACACCTCCTGGTAAACATTCATTCTTTCAAGTATGTTAATTGTCCTCACAGATTCAGTTTTATTGTCATATACTAAACCATGTAAACCTTAATGATAAAGAGAAATTGAAATAGGAGATTGTCATTTTCCCCCTCCATCTTCATTTGAACAGTGAATAACTTTTTCAAAGTTATTTTAGGATTTCTCATCAAAAACTGCAACCTTTGAGTCAAGGATTCAGATCACACTACCTCTGAATCAACATGACCCTCTGAGGTGTTCAGTTTCCAGGACTGCACTCAAAAGTGCTAATTCAAGTACTATGTATTTAATAATGTATAAAACGTTTTTTCTTAGACTTACATTCCTAGCATAGAACCTGTATTACATACTGGATCTTGAGAACCATTGTCATTATTTTGGACACAGGTGATGTTAATATTGACAAATGTATAGTGGAAGCAAAATTGCTAGGGAACAAGTTAAGTAGCTAGAAAACATGAGACTGCTCCAGAAATGCCCATCATCATATATAATTTCCTTGGAAGGTGCTCATTGTGTCACTTTAATGTCCAGGCATAGAGCAAAAATATTGCCTCGTCCCACAAATAGCTCAATTCAAATTAAAACAAGTGAATAAAATAAACCAGCAGGCTGAAACCTTAACAGATATGGAGTTGTTCCTCAAAGTGACTGCCTTCATCAAAAGTTCTGGCACAGAAACCAATGTATCATTGCAAAATTTATTATGTCCATAAGTTAGTGGCTCCCTAGGATATGACCAGAACAAATGTGTCTCCAGTACAACTGTTAGACTGTCTTTTACAGTTATGGTATCCTTTGTTCTGAACTATATTTTTAAAAACTAAAAATAGTCTGCTGGCACCACAAAGTAAAACTTACTTTACAGTTTACAATACCTTGGTTGATGGAAGTAGCCTGAATCATCTGCTTGTAGTAGGAATAATAAAGTCCACATTCTGTTCTGAATGAAATTTCTCTTTCCACTTCCTGCAAGTGAAAGTTCAACAGTAAATACACTTTCCATTTGCTCTTCACATATGAAGTTGCTCTGAATTCATATTCTTGCTCCATCAGGGAAAGTGACCTATAGAGTGGCTTCAATCTTTGAGTTTGTGCATTCTACACAACTTAGTTCAAATACAGGTAAAATACACATGCTTTTTGTGATTCTGATATACCGTTCAGAAACATTTTTAATTCTTTTTTTTACTATTTTTTCGTAATATTCAATGTTTAGATAGGTGCAGTGGCCTACAGCTGGGTATTAAAACTGCATATGCTTGCTCCATGCATTTAACCTTTTTTTCCAGTGGTAGCTATCCCATAATGTTCCATGTCTCTGCCACCTTAAGGCTCAATTAATTCATTGTGCTGAACTTGATACTGCACCATAATGCTGCTCTGGTATTTTAGCTGGCAGGGTATGCTGCTGCTCACTTGTTAAATTTTCTTTCTAGTGGAAGCCAGCTGCTCATCATTCTTACACTTAAATTATAGGTTAAAGTTAAAATGATTCTTTACTTGCTTTTATATGTAGGTAAAATTATTCTAATTTTAAAATATTAAAATTATTTAAACTAAGTACAATTCAAACTATGCCTCTTTCTTGGCTGATATTGCAGCAGGTGGAGTCTTGTGAGGGATGAAAACTCTCCTAGAGATAATTGCTCTCAGTACGGGATCTTTTCTTTGGAATTCACCTCCTTTTTGTTAATTCTTCAGTTGTAAAGACCTAATGAAATTTAACAAATTCAGAGCCCTGGGCAACGACATTTAAACAAAATAAGACTGCATGAACCACCAGTCTGAAGAGAAATAATAGGCATCCTATATAACATTGTTTTATTAGTAGTGATATTTTTAGTAGTTTATATAAAACCATGCCAGCAAATACCTGCTACAAGCAGTAAAGTAGAAAAGGTTTATATCCAGATTTGAAAATCCAGTAAGATTCCTGTCCTGTATGTGGTGCATGTAAGTTATTAAGAAATTTAAGGGAGATTTCTAAGAAAATCTTATTAATTCAGCTTTCTTTACAATGCTACATTACTGAACTAAGAGAATGTTACTGTTTTCTGAGTTTTTATGAATGCCATCCTGACTAATACAACGCTGCATAACAAGCCTAAGACTTTCACCTTTCTTGGACAGCCCCATCTTTTTTCCTGGAACAGAATGTATTTCAGAGCTAACATAAAGCTTGATAAAAAAATCATATTCCTCCCTCCTCAACAGCACAGTATAGAATCTTATCTCAAAACGTATTTTATTGAAGTCAGCTGTTGACAAACTAAACCAGTATTAGCTCTGGTCTGAAAAAATTAAGCAAAAAATCAAATAAAAATGCATCTGATTCAATGTAAGTTCACAATTAAACTCTCCAGCTGCTCTACAACATACAAATCATTATAATACCAGCAGAAGAAACTGACATTGGCACTAAATATTAAAAGCCACACATTTGGCAAAATGAGAATGCTGAATTTTGAGGGAGCTTTTTTTTCAAATTCATCAGTGCTGAAAAGTTTCCCAATAACAAAAAGTGGCTGTTGCTAAGTGTTCATTTAAAAAGAAAAAAAAGAAGAAGAAGGAATGTTAACATTTGGAATTTATTAAGGGGGAAAGTAGTCACAGAGGGGGATCTAATTAGCAAAAATGCATTCAAACATGATTAATTTGTAATCCTGACACCAGCTGTATTCAACCAAATGCTATAGTTTATGAGACAAACACTAGTGAGTTTTACATCTGTTTCATGCTAAGATAACATCTGTTTTATTCACTCACAATACTTTTCCAGTTCTGCAGCAATTTATACTTTTACTAGCATTCCATGTCAATAAAAACATACAGACTTATGGGTAAGCATTATAGGAGCACATGCTTATCTTTCTGTATATTCAATCTGTGAGTCTTTAACAAAGAAGTCACCACTGTTTCAAGGATAAAAAAACTACAACACTGTCCTGCAGCATACATACAGGTTTGCCTATTATTTTATTTAATGCAACTCCGTTCTAACTGTATGAACTGCAGCTGAAAATGCACAGAGGCAACCACTGCATGTGTATGTGCAAGCTGTGGCTTCAATTACTTAGGAGTTAAGAATCATGACATCACACAATGAACTCTTTTTACTTTTGATTCTTAGGGTTGAGTACAATTGGCAGACTACACGATTCTGTAACAACACAATCATGATCATGTAGTCAATGGTGTCTCCAGAACAAAAATTCCACCTTCTGCATCTAAATGGTGGATGTAAAAACTTGTGCCAATTTTACAGCAGAAGTGTCAGATCAACAGTTCAACACTGCAGACTTCCTTCTACTGATGTGCACAGTGTGGAGTGCTTTCATGAAACAGGAATTTCAGTTTTGATATCTAACTGACATTCCAGAGTATTTATGATGAAAACTAATTATAAAATAAATTATCAAATAAAATGAGCACTTCATCCATTGAGAGGCAATCTGATTGCAACTAAAGACTTGCTTCTCTCAGCCTCAGTATATATGTAGTATAGGAAAGATATTGTAATTGTGTTCTAATTAAATTGTACTCCAATTAAAGATATCTACCCCTTGAATAACACAATACATATACCTAACTCAGTGAATCAGAGGGATCTAAAAGGAAAATGACTCACCTGTTCTTTTTCTCTGGTTAAATTTAGATATGGGTACAGCTGCATTTTTTTCCCATGCAATGATTCTAGGAAAAAACTAGTCAGTCCTTGATCTTGGGAATGGTTGGTTTTACATTGGTGAATGTCTGAAATATGTTTTGAGGTTTGCACATTTAGGACAACATTATATAACATTAGTATTGAATAGTAAGAGATTGTTCCTAAACTGCATTACATTATCACAGCAGAAATACAATTAAAGAACTGTGTGACAGGATTTTGCATATTGTTTAATTTAACTGCCTTTCATTTGGTTCTAGATTGCTTGGGATAGATGATTATAGAGCAACATATAGTAGACTGTTGAAAATCTATCTTAGATAATGATCAATAATTGGAAGAACCATAGCTACACAACTCAGGCAGGAGCAGTGTACCAGGAGCTTTTAGAGAAAAATTGGGAAAAGGTATTTATAGAAATGATCAAGTATTTAAAAAATGGTGGGAAGGGAAGCATAGCTCTTTTTACATTAAATTTTTAAAAAATGAAGTATTACTTGTGTTGAGTGAGTTACAGGACAAATACATAATTAAAGTCTTAACACTCATACTAATGCTCTTTGAAAACACTGATGACACTATGAGAACAACTGTTACCTTAATATTGGAAAACCACAGGTCATTTTCATGTAGTGTAGCAACATAAACTGAAGTAAGAAGCCCAAGAGAGATGGCAACAATTCCACCAAGAGTTACTGAGAGTATGTTCCACAGCTTTCCACCTGTAGAACCTTGGAAGAAAAATATTTCACACTGTAATTGTGAAACACATTATTTCACTTAAAGGAATTTTTGATATGAATTTACACATTGCCTATGCTAGTACAGTTTACAGTCTGTAGGTAACAGGACACTTGGTTTTAAAAGGTCTTTATGGAGATGTGTTATTTTCTCATACAGTACACACAGTATTTTAATTGTATAGTGAAATACAGTGTGCCTTAATTGCTAAATTGTGTTAAATTTTAATAACACTACACAAATCTGGATAAGTATCATATCCAATCTGTAAATCCAAACTCAAATATCATCCCAGGCAACTTTTAAAATTATGGCAATACAGGATGACTGCTGGATCACAAACTAAGCAATTAAGATCTTCTTCACTCTCCTTAAAACAACTACCTGTTTTTAGGGGGTTTACTTGAGTTTTGTGAAAAACAACACAAGGTTTGGAGGTCTCACAGAGACTGGACAGCAGCCAAAACAGCCTTTGATAATGGTGTCAAGCTTTGATTTGCAGATGACTTCTTGCTGACACCAGAATAAGATTAGATGGAATGATGGGAAATGTTTGTGTTTTAGATAGCTCAATCACTTTATTGCTCTCTTACACTCCTGTGGGTTTTTTCAGGTTCTTTTGGATTCTTGATATAAGGCTTAATATAGATCTTGGTAATCTGGAACTATAACTTTGAAATTATTTGAAATGGGGCTCGTTTAAGAACTGCCAATTGCTATACAAAATCTGATAGTGTCACTGATACTAAACTGAAAAAAAATCATTCTCATGCAATTAATTTTGGTCACAGATATTCAAGTATGAAAATGTGTTTGATACGCAGCTGGTTCTAACCTGTGCCTAGGATATGTACCAAAAACTAAACAATACCGAGAAGGAAAACAGTTACAATCTTTTTCATTACCCACCAGACAGAATTTTTCCATCAGGCTTCACATTCTTCTCATCTGAAGGCTGCTCTTCAGAGGCTTCAGTGCCCTTCCCAACCCTTCTCTGTCTTATGGTTGTCATGGTGTCAGTCACTTTAACTCATTACTCTTCAGTGTGACTCCTGAATAGACAGACACAAGCAATGCATCTTCCTACCCAAACACTCACTTAATATCGTATGAAATATCTGGAAGTAGAACTATATTTTACTGCCACCAGAGACTGATAGACCTACACTGCAGGTGAAGATGTATCTTACGAAAATGTAAGATTTTGAAAATCTGTACAACTCGGAATGCAAATGGAAGTATTAGAAAGTACTTAAAAGTGATCTTAACTTTGTAAAGACTTAAGTTCACCATTTTACATACTCTTGCATAGGTTTCCAGAACGATTCATTATTTTGACTACCCTCACTTTTTCCTCTTGACTCAAACTCCACACACCTGGCTCCACTTCACTGAAAAGTGCTAAGCCCTTCAAATAATAAAAAAAAAGCCAACAGTCATTAACCTGCCAATTCCTAGGTGCTCTCTGCTGAGCATGGCCTATATGAGAAAAACTGCTTTAATCTGCTTTTCTGCATTTGAAAAACCAACGATGTCCCATTTTGAATGCAAGAATCAGCTACTACTCCCAAGGAGCAAGCAGTGATAATTGTGTTACCGCTGCCTGTAGCCCTAGGAAATGCATTTCAACCACACAACTTTGTTGTTTTACAGCTTTTGCAGCTGATTTATCTTCATCTCTTTCCCGCATCCCTACGAAAACACACGGAGGAACCTATGCCGCCATGTAACTAAGTTGCTTTCAAATAGTGGGTTTGTAGGAAACCTGACAATGTAATTAAGTAATTAATGAACTAATTAATTAATACAGGCAAAATGGTTATCAGACCCACACTCCTTTGCACGGCCAGGTTTCCTCAGTGCTGGAGGGAACAGTTCTTTGCCTCAACAGAGCGCCGGGACGGGCTCCTTCCCACACAGCTGCCAGAGGTGAGAGGACGTGATGCTTGGGGCGGGCCCGGGGGGCAGGAGGGGGAAGCAGGGACGAGGCTGTGTGGCGGCGGGGTAGCGCGGAGGGAAGGGGTGAGGGTGCCCGAAACCGAGCGCGCCTGAGACGCTGTGGGCAGACCAGGAGATAAAAGCGGTCCCGGAGGCTGGGCAAGGGCGGGAAAGGGAAGCAGGAGGGCTGGGTCCGGGCCCGCGGCAGCACCGCGGGGCAGAAGCAGCAGCACTGCACAGCTCCGCCTTTCCGCCGGGGCTGCTCGCTGCGGCCTGCGCGGCCCGGCCCGGCCCGGCGCGGCCTGCACGGCAGCGGCTCCGCCACCCGCCCGTCTCCTCCCCTTCCCCTCCGCGTCTCCGATGGCGGGGCCGATACCTGCCGGCGCTCCGAGGGCTGCGGATGGGTGTAGCGGGCCGGCGGATAATTCTTCTCCTGACGCTGCCTGCGCGGAACCCGCTGCAAGGAGAGAAGAGGCGGTGGTGGTCGCGGCGGCCTTGCTTCGCCCCTGTCAGGCGGAGCGGCTGCGGCAGCCGGGGCGCGGGGCTCTGCCGTGGGCAGCACGGGGAGGAGCTGCGGGCTCTGGGGAGGGGGCGGGCTGAGGGCCGGGAGCGGGATGCGGCGGGGCGGCACCTGCCTCTGCGGGGGGCTGCGGGCGCCCTCGGCTGCTTTGGGGCTCTGGGAGCAGAAGTACGGCGGGAAGGGAGTTTGCGAAAGCGGAGACGGGAACAATCGCTGCGTCTCGCGCTCGTCCCTCCCTTCCCCGAAAAAAATAGAAAAAAAAGAAAAAAGAAGGCGGGATTGTGGGGAGTGCCTGCCCTGGGCTGTGAAAACCCCGTCAGCGAGGCTCGGAGTGATGGTGGGCGGCTCAGAGCATATCCGTGAGGTTATTTTTCAAATATCAAGTAGAATCCTAAAAAGTAGAGGTGTATTTTGTCTTCATTATAAGCTCCACGGTATTTTGTGATCATTTGCCACATAAATATGCTGGCTTTGTACTTGCCAGAGCAGCAAAAGGATATCAATATTCTTGTTGCTTGGTGAGTTATGACCGTATCTGGTGGTAGGAATGTCTTAGCATTGTTACTCATCCTCTCAACAAATGTCAGACAGCTACAGACCATCGTGTTCAGGAAATGGTTGAATGAAACTTTGTCAAATTTCTTTATACTGTTTACATTGTGTTTCCGTGTGGATTGTCACATTCAATACTGTAGAAAGAGCTACCCTGAACCAGAAGCACAAATTCTGCCGAAGTGTTGAGTCTAAACCTACAATCTTTCAGCTGTTCAGCGAGCATGTCGAATTTCCAGGTTCTCTCTTTTTTCAACTTCTAAAGTTTGTTGGGTGCCTGAGGTTTTGCTTTTTTGGCAAAAGCATCTTGATGGGTTTTTTGCATAGCTAATATTAAGTCAATTAAGTATTAATGGTGTTTCACTTTCCAAGTGGCTCAGTATGACAACCTCTTTCCAAAATATACCTAGAAGTGACTGAAAAAAAACGCAAAAACCCCAGTAGCATGATACATTAATTTCCTGCAGTTCTGACCTTAAATACTTGCCAAAAATTACAAATCCCACTGTATGCAGGGCTCTAACCCATTTTCTCCTGATTCCCATGAGTGTTACAGTTATCCAACACGAAGTCAGTACAGCTCTGTCCCAAGAAGCTCTGTATCCTGCCCCATTTCTGCAAAAGCTGCCATGATCACTACTGTGCACAGTGCCCTTTCCACTGGCAGCAGTGGAAACCCCACTTTGAGTCAGGCAGCAGAAGTGCAGGTGTCTGGTCAGACATCAGATGAGCTGTCTTGGGATACCTGTTGGATCACACAACCAGGTTATTTAGGGGGGAAAGCACCTTCTAATGAGGCTCGTCTCCTTTATTAAGCTGAAGTGAGCAAGGTATTTTAGCCCAGTGAACAGGCTAATACTTGAATGCCATGTCCTAATACAAAGACTTAACCCATGTTTTGCACTAGAGAAAATGAAAAAATGGCACAACACGGCATTCTCTAGCATTACATCTAAACCCATTTTTAGTTCCAACTTGTTTTACTTCAAAGTATTTTGCTCAGGGCTGTAAGAGTAACAATTAAATGAAACAAAATCATCTGTTTATGTAAATATAAAACATGGTAATACAAGCAATGGGTAGTCAGGCTATACTTTCTTTTTTCTCTTCTTGGCCACCAGCAGTAACAGAGTTATACACGGGTTTTTTCTGTGCTGTGGAAGAAAAGCTCCACTAAGACCAAGGAATATGCTGTTTTTAAAATTAGGTTCTAAGGTATGTCTGATGGACATCTGATGAATAAACGTGTCAGTCACTTACCTGGAAAAACGCTGCATAAGGCATTTTTTAAATTCGGGGGAAAAAAATCCCACTTGCTTCACTGAATTTTGAAACTGCAGTTGTCCTGCAGCACTCTCCCATCACACTGTATGCAGGCTTACAGGTGTTTTGACCTAATAGTCTCATGATTCAGGACTACAGTTACTTTTATAGAACTTGTATTAACAGTATTAAAACTGTAATAACTTGACATAAGAGAAACAGCAGTAGCATATTTCATATACTTTTTGATTTAAACAGATTTCCATCTCTAAAAACTGGTTTAGTGTTTGACTTTTCCATGTTCATATTTCATGCAGGTGAAATAAATATGACTAATGTGTTTTAAAAAAAAAGTTTATTACCAAAATACAATATTAAAGTCAATATGTGACAAATTCCTGTAAAGCAAAATAAATTATTCTAACATTGTACAGTATTTCAGAAGGTAGTTAAAGAAGTACTACAGACTTTGTTTCATAGTTCCAAACAGTTGTCTATCAGGAACACAATCCTAGAGAGAGCTTAAGGCATGCAGCTTAATGTGCTGGATAATTTTATAAAACGAAAGTAATCCTATTTAATAAGATACAGTATCAGAATTAATTGCAGTCTTTACATGTCAGTTTTCTAAATGTTTTATACTTTGGCTATAAAAGCAGTGCCATAGTGTTACAATACCTCTTCTTAAAAAAATAGGTGTACCCATGTTGATGAATATCAAATGCAAATGTCAATTTCTATTAAATATATCTTAACAAATGTTAACTTTGAGCACCAACTGTACATTTTAAAAAATGATTAAATAAGTGCTTCTGAAAGAGGAAAATACAATAACTTTGACTGAATCCCACTCTTTTTCCAGGCCAAGCATAAATGAAATATGCACCTATGTATCAGCATAGTCTAATGCAAATGAAGTTTTCTCTTTAGCATAGGTATTTAAAACAAAGCTGCAAGTTACGGTTCATATCACAGAATAAAATCTTAAGTTAAACAAATGGCAAGTGAATGGCTGATCAGTGTGACTAAAGATCTGAAAACACTTTAAAATCTTAGAGCAAGGATGCCAGTGTTGGTGACTTTGAAATGTACTTTAAAACCTTCAACATAACATGCAACCAAGCCAGCCATATGCTTTCAAAAGCAGATAACCTGAGGAATAATTTGCTTTCAGAAAAACTAAGTCTATAATTACTTCACATGAAGAACTGATAAAGTCCATGGGAACTGTGAATGGGTAACTAATGGCAAGGAGCACTGGAGACAGTAAGAAAAAGTAAGTCTCTATGCATATGGGAATTATTTGTTGACATTTGTTAGGACTGATAATGGTTTTATAGGAACACACTGTCAAAAAGAAAAAAGCACCAAGATGGAAAGGAAGAACCATGAATAGATGCATTCTGCTTAGCAATCCCATTACTCTGAGTCCTGGTGCATCATGCTCAGTGCTCAAGTGTGGATTGCAAAATACACCAAAACTCTAAATTTCAGTTCAAGGTATCTTACTTTTTAGGTCTTGATTCAGTGCCATCTCGTCCTTAGCTTACGAATGCAAGTTTGTCACCTTTTTATCTTTCACTAGGTGAGCAACTTTAAAATAATCAACCCTTTACACAAAGATAACCCCACTGCAAAATATTGTTCCTGTGAATATTGACTGGTAGTTTAGCATTACTACACATCCCATTGTACATATTTTTTCAACAAATGGGATTTCAGAATGAGAAAGCTGAGATGTATTCCACATACTGTATGATTTTCACATTATTTCTATAATGAAGAGAAAATATTTGTGTCAATAAGACAGCATGAATATCCCGTTAGAAGTTTACCATCTCTAATTGAATTTCAGATCATATTAATAAATGTTTTTCCAAGAAAAATAACTTGTAACTGAAAATAATGTATACTTTGTTCATATATGTATTTAAAATCCCAAATATTTGTCACATTATATCCTGACCAATTTTTAAAGTAAAATGTGTATTTCCTTCTAATTTCTAAACAAAATAATAGATATTTAATCCAACAGAACAAGATGAATTGAGGAAATAACTTGAATACAAAAATCATCAACTGTTCTTGGAATCTTAATGCCTTTACCTTAGTCTCTAATTTTGTGCTGCTTCATGAAGTCGTAACAAGACTTGTTTTCTTCCACTGTTTGTCACCTCTAGTCAGTGACAGCACAACAGACTGCTCACTACATGTGCCACCTTGTTAGATTTGCAGTTGTAGCTTATTTCTGCTAGCAGAAATGTACAAATAAAGTAACCATAAAATACTGTTTTTCTAAAGAGTAAGTAATTTTTAAAGTAATGAGCTACCAAAAATCAAGTAACTGCATCCCCATGTCAGGAACTAGGCATGCTTCTGTGCATCTGGCATTCATTAAAAACAGAATTAAGTGCTAAAACTAAAATTTAAATCTGTCTACTGAAGGCCTTCTTTGGAAGTGCTACTACTTCATGAGATTAAAGCATATATTTAAAACAATTTAAGTAGCAAACTTTATAAATAATCCCAACAAAGCTGCCAGGTAATTAGCCAGTATAATAATGCTCCAAGCTGATAATATCTTTTACTGCAAACTGCTGTAACAGTGAAACAAAAACAAACAAGAAAAGCACTGGAACTTTAGAAGGTAAAGGCTTTAAAAAGGAGCAATTTCTATGTTTCTTGGAAAACAAAGAAATCCTTTTTTCTCTTAATGAATCCATTATATGCGCTAGGGAAATTCATTCTAGATGTGTCCAGATACAGTTTTGGCTTAAAATATTGCTTGCTTTTTAAAAAAATAATTTTCTACAGGAAGGTTACTCTTTCAGTTAATTATTTCTACAGTTACAGCTCTGCCAGAAAAAAGAGAAATTTTAGACAGCCACTGGGATTTCAAAGAACTCCAAAGAATGTAGGTGTTTCTTAAAATCCCACTTTATGCTTATCTACATCTTTAGGAATCTCTATGTTTAATCTATGTATCTTTGTGGCAGTTATTGTTAATATCTTGTTCTCATTAAGAAACATTGCTCATACCATCTGCAATGTAATCACAAATTAAAAGTGACATGATGAGTTGCCTTTTTTTTTTTTTTTTTTTTAAATAGTTCCATTGAATGAAAACCATCAAGAAACAGCAGGTCATTCTGTTGTGTGGATCTTTTACATACTATAAATTCAAAAGATAGCAGGTTTTTTAGTAAGGATCCAGTCAGAAAAATGGTTATTAGAAGAGAGAGCAGATTTTTGTTAAAGGGAAACTTGGAGTTTGTAAGGCCTTAGAAATATATTGGGAAAAATGAAATGTCTATGCAAGCACACACATGCCCTCTCCTACCTCTCCTTTCCCTACCTTCCAGAATCCAGGCAATGGGGTTTATAAGATCATAGGGTAAAATTTTTATCTGGTCTATTGCCAGTTTCAAACAAGAGGGCAAAAATGTTCTTTGCTGCAGTACTTGGAGAACAATGAAGAGGGAGGAAGAAAAAAGCTTTTCAGTTGAGACAAAGCTTTCATACCTTTGAGTTTTAACATACTGTACTAATGACATACTACTGACTAGTACCTGACAGTTAAAGGAAAAACCTCCAACAATCCTAAATTCTTGGCACCATATAGAGAAATAAGAGGTTACAATGGATCATTTTATTTTCCACTCCTTATATTTATCTCTTAAGTGACTGATCAGTCCTTGGTTAAAATACTGTACTCCTACTGAAACAAGAACTCAGAATGGGAAATCAAGTTTTGCTTGCAATTCTCTTTAGTAAGTTTCTCAGGCAAAGACTAGCAAAGATAGAAAAAAATTAACTCTAGGAAACCCTGTCTTTAGCTTACTGCTTCACTTAGTTTGTACTCTGAATTGTGCTGTGATCCTTATTTAAAATGATGTTTATTATTTCACCTTCATGTTCTTTCATATGATCCAGCAGATTTTCTTTGTTGGTAGACTCAAAACCACAAATGCAGCAGCAGAAGAGAAGAACACAGTATTCTGTGCCAAGATGGGGTAGAGCAGAGTTCTTTTCTAAATTGCATGAGGTATTCATCAAGCTAGGTTTTTCATTTTCATCAGAACCTGAAATTTCATTTGTAGTCTGGTTAGTAGACTCTGTAAAAGAGAGCAAGTTGTCGGAATTTCCTAGTATAGGTACTGTACTTTCATCTGTGCCTTCTAATAAGGTTTTGTCAGGAAGCTGTCCTTGAAACCTAAAATAATAAGAAACAAAACAAATATCAAAATAGGCAGTTATTGCTTTTTGACAGGAACTTTATTTTGAATTAGTGTGGTCCTTTGAAAATTCTAGATGACAGGACTTGAAACTAAATCAGACGTACCTGCTGCTTTGTGAAATTGCATCATTAATAGCCTTGTTCACTTGTTCATAGTTATAATTTTGGTCACTTGCATGTTTCCACATGTGGGACTTCAAGGATGGGGGATGGCTACACACATATCCACAGAGAGAACACCTAGTAAAAAAGAGGTGGAGAAGGAAAAAGAGAAACCTTTAGGCGTTAAATTGTATTAGTTGAGTATTGGATTAGTTCTTCCAAAAGGTTGGGTAAACAGAGATACACATGAGTCCTCTTCTTGCTCTCCCTTTACATTTTTGCAATAAGGTCAAGTTAATTTGCAAAGTTTCATCCTGAGCAATTTACAAAATATTGTTTCTAGGGTGTAAGAATTTTTCATCTTGCTTCTTTCAGACTTCTTAAACAACTGAGTTAAAATCTTATCTGATTGGCCTGTTAAAACTGTTTAAATACCACAAAAATGCAATAGTTCTGATGACAGCAGAAATGTGGAGTACATTGGTGTGGTATCTGGCAAGTAGGTAGTGAGTTCTCTTTGCTGTTGCCCTGAGTCAAGCAGGAGCTGTGTTACTGGCACTGATAATTTTAAATGAACAAACAGAAGTCTTTCCTACTGAAGCATATATTGGTTTATTTAAGGATCACAGAACTGTTGAAGTTGGAAGGGACATTTTGAGATCACCACGTCCAACCCACCTGCTACAGCACATTGCTAAGGACAGTGTCCAGTCAGGCTTTGAATATATTTACAGATCAAGATTCAGACAGGTGACAATTTTGTCCATAGTTTTCCATCAGCTCAGGTACCAGAGGACTAAATTTTCTATTTCCCTATAAAACACAGCCTTGCACAGTAAAGAACAAAACCCAGAAGAATAAATCCTATTTACACAGAGATGTAGTGTATATTTACGGACACAAATAACCCAAGACTGATCAAACTCCCCTAGGGCATTTTTTCATACGCAAACACACAACAGAGACAGCTTTTTTACAAGTGTTTTCCAAGATGATAAATTAGTCATGACAGCATGAAGGAGATGAGTGATAAGCCAGAGCAGAAGAGTACTCGTGGCAAAGATGATGTAGCTCTTTGTCTTTTGAATGAGGAAACTGCTTTGCTAAGCTATGTGCTGCTCTGGAAGTCTTCAGTTTCTCAAGTCAAATGGAAAAGACCAGGATCAATCAAAGGTGACCTTGTTCCAATAAAGTACAGATAGGAACACATCTCAGTCTTATCTCATTCCTCAATGAGAGTAAGATGTTTTCTGCTAAAACAGTTTGGTCCCGATATGTTACACTGTAATGAGTCTGTTAAAATGACTACTAGTAAGGTTTTTTACATTTTTTAAGACTTCTTCAGAAATATAACCTGGGAACACTAAAACCCATACATAAAACTGTCTCATACACTGCAATTCAGTAAGGTTTTACCTCTTTTCTTAATGATAGTAGGATATAGTCCTTAAATGCCTTGCAAATAATCATACACAGGAAATTATTTCTGCTCAGAAGACAACCATATAGAACAGCAAAAATCTCAAGTTAGGTGAAGGCATAGTACATTACCTTGCTTATGTAGCAAGATAATTCTCTCCAGCTGGGGAACAACAGGCATGTGCTTCTAGCTCACTTTGCTCTATTGTTTGATTTAGAATGTACTATCCTATTTTTCTCTTTTCCTTCTAATTTGAAGCCTTATGAAGAAAACAGATCCTTTCAGATACAGGCATGTTCACTCTCAGGTTGAGAATCTTAGAATTTCTAATAGGGCTGTTACAAAATAATGGCATCATTAAAAATAAAATAAAAGGCAGACCTTATAGGTAATTTATAGATGAAATTAGACCAATTTTTTTTTTTTTACAAATCACTAAGATCAAAAAATCATATATATTCCACTAGTCTTACTATATAAATGACTTTTGTGCACCACTAACACAGCCTGGTCAGTGGGTTGGTAATACAGTGAATGAAGCAACAGTTCAGTGATTGTTTTTATCCCCTTTTAATTATAGTCTCATTTTTTAAAATGCGTTAATTTACTCAGGTGATTTATGAATCCAATCTAATTTGCTGAGAACAGTATCATGAACAAATGCTGTTGTCTCAAATCAAAAACAGAAACTTAGCAGCTTTTAGCCTGATGCACTGCACCTTATGATCACATACCTAATGTATAGTTACAGTATGTACAAGACATTTCCAGAGAAACAAAATTATTTAGCATTGAGCTTAGTAGCAGAACCCTTTCAGTTCTGTAGTATGATTTGCCCTACTGGTTGAACTATGTTGAATTATTAAACTTTACTGTTTGAGTGTTTACTAAACTGATCTACTGAGGAACCAATTATCTTGTGGCTCTTGATAGACTGTTTCCTTGGGGATACAGAGACCAAAGTGTGGGGGTTTTCAGTAATCCTGGGTAATACTAAGAGCACTCAGCAATATTGCATGAAGTAGGACAGCAGAGCAAAAAGAACTTAAAGCTACTAGGAATGTTTTTGGGGAAAAATGCAGGAGCTGGAAATTGTGGAAGCAGGTTTTCTTTAGAAGAAACCTTATGTGAATGTGCTTTATTTGGATTCATTGTATTGACCTTAAAATCTTGCACTAAGTAATATTCAGAATATTACTGATATTCTTTCCCAGTTTTTTGTTGTTGTTTCAAATCAGTAGGAAAAAACTGCACATATTTGTGCCAACTTTCATTATAAATATATACATAGAATATATATAAAATGCGTATCTGTACACAGACTATAAAGGACACTCATCACTTAAATGTAATGACCAGGCATTCTAATTCTTAACTAAGGCGACGTGATGCCAATCTGGATTCTAACTAACATGTATATGCAAAGACTGTGCCTACACTAGAATATTAAACAAAGCCAAAGTACATTCCTGAGTACTGGCATTTAACAAGCTATAATGTTAAATGTTAGCAGTGCCCCTGGCATGGTTTTAGCTCATGCATTCTCCCAAACAATTCCAGACATGCTACTTACAATAGGCAGTTCATGTGCAACCACCCAATTCTGGAAAAAAAAATAAATCTGAAGGGAGGCCATGGACATGTTTAATAAGCTAGCACAAACATCATCTGGGAATGCCACACCAAATCTCTTCCTCTCAAAAAAACAAACAAAAAGTCACTGGAATAAGGAATTAATCTAGGGCGTGGGGGAAATAATAGAATCTGAACTCTTCTTTGTATCTTAACACAACAAAATCACTACTATCACAGCTTTTTGCCAAATTAGAACTGTTACATACTTGTACTGTTCCATTAGCTGCACTGCCTGATGCTCCTGGGGGTGGCGCCTCATATGGCATTTCAAGCTATTCATATTTGTGGTGGCGAAGTCACATACTCGACATCTAAAGAGACAATAACAAATAAACTAATCTGACAAGTAACTGCTAGCACTATTCCAGAAAAAAAAAATCTATGAGAAAGCAAAGTGTCTGGATAGACTGCAGTTGAAAACTAGTGATATTTTACAGAAGTCCAAGTTAACTTTCAATTTTTGGACTGGGAGAATCTTTTGAAGCCTGAAAAAGCTCCCATGTTTGAGCAAGAAGCAGGAGGCATATGGACTGTGTTCCTTCCTGGCACCTGTGTTGTGTACCTCTACTGAAGTCAGTAAGTGTCATGAAGTATAGGGAGATGCAGATGTACTTGAAGAGTTGCAGCTTCTCTTGGAAGTTGGCTGAATGTGCTATGCAAAGGCTGAATAGGACCATAAGAACTATAGGGGACATAATGTATTTAGAAAGAGTCTTGTTCCTCAAGAATAAATGTTTTACATAATGCAGCAGCCATGTTTCTTCTCACATTTTAAAAGCAAAACTATCTAGTAATAAACCCTCTCTGTTGCAAAGCACTGTATTTGAAATAGAAGTCAGCACAAGATCAGTACATTTGATTCAAGCATATTTAGATTCATATTTTTCATTCAAGGACCATTGTGTCACATCATGCCATCTAAATTTTTAATTTTTACTTCAGTCACAATATCTTTCTGTAAAAACAATATATAAACCAGTTAGAATCTAAATTTACATCCGTGGATTTATTTCATAAAGTATGAAACAAAATACTACACAACTCATAAATATCAATATACTACCACACAAGCTTCTTGTACGTAACATACTGAAATAGGAACTCCCAAGCTCAGCCAAAACTCTGCAGATTTATTATTACTTAAATGGTTTATTTTTCTGAAATGGAAAATGTTCAGTATTTTTCATGTCTGGTCTATAGTATGAAACAGTTTGAGACTGCAGGATACTTAACTTGAGATTGTACATTTTGTTTTTGAAAGGACTTAATTGTGCAGTATTAAAATCCAAAGATACCAAAACCTACAAAAATGTACCACTGGAGGCTATACAGTTTCATTTTCAGCAATTTTTGTCAAACAAAAAATGTTTACAACTATAAAAATGACAGCAATATAGTAGGTTTCTATCTGGTACTAGGAGAACTACATGTTTCTGGAGAAATACCACAAATACTGGTTCTTTACAGATTTTAGGCTGTGGGTTAAGTATTCTACCAGGTCTGCAGGTTTGTCTAAGAGGTTCATGAAAAAATAAGAAAAGCAAGCCAGGCCATTAGGCTTAAATTTAGTATGCAGCAGGCTGTCTCAGCAGTGGAAAATCTTCAAGGGTTCCTAAATCAAACAGGCTGACTAGCAACAGTTCAGAAAACTATCATATACAAGACACTCTACAGTATCTGATTTTCCAACCCCACTAAATAAAAAATGTCAATAGGGAAGATTCTAAGGTGAGGAAAAAAACATCTATCTATACTCCACACTTGGTCTCTGAGCAAAGAACTTGCAAATTTTTGCTAGTTTAATGGGCTGTCATTATAATAATGTCCCAATAAAAATGCAACAGGTCTTCTGATTTTGTTTATCCAGAAGAGGAAGTCTGTGGTTGACCTCAGAATTTCAAGGTGTTGATTTTCCAGAATCTGTACTAAAATGGTAGGACTCTATTAGCTCAAAGTCCTATTAAGTCATATCTATTTTCTAGCCACTAGAGAGGGACAGAGATCCACACTGAGTAAGCATAGATTGAATTTGTGGGAATTTATACAGCAATCAATAGAAAAAGGCATGATTTATTTTTCTGCTGGGGACCTGAGTTACAGCATTACACATGACTTCAGAGATCAAAGTTTCTGTGTAAATCTATATGACACCTTTGCACAAAAGTTAGAAAATCTGATCCTAAGTGACTGAATATTATTTGAAACCTGTGAAAAATATGAGGGGACTGGTGACAAGACAAAGGGAAGAATTTTACCATACTCTGTAAAAGCCGGTGTGCAAAGCAGCAATATGACAATGGAAAACATTTTGCAATAAAGCAAGTACAAAATGAACTTTTAGGCATGCAAGGTGCTCAAGAAATATATTATTACTTTTGGCCAAAGTTCAGTATTACGATGTAATTATTTCCCTTTCCACATCTGAGTGATTCAAACTAAAAGCAAGCAAAGATGCATCCGAGAAAAGTTAGTAAATCTTAATTACATAGACTCAATCAGCAAGTGCGGCTCCTTCAAATTTGCGGTAAAATTATGTAAATTTATTTAACAGTATCTTCAAAATTGCATGAGCAATTATGGAGCCTTTTTAGTTAAAATAAGTAGACCAGATACATGGCATAAGGCAGCATTATTTGAGACACTTACCTATATGGCTTATCAGAGTTATGAATTCGTCTGTGATTCCGTACACCAACGTAAGTTGTGCTTGTGTAGTCACATACATCACATCTGTACAGTTTCTGAACTGAGGATTTACTTCCTATATGAAACAAAATCCATTATTTTAAAGAGTTTAAGGACTTCTCAGACTATACTTTTAGCACAACGTTTTAACATTTTAAAGAAGTACTTTAAAATATCTAGAAATAGTTAATACTTTTAAAGTATCTGGAGCAAACTTGCAACACACATAGGGATAATTCTGGATTTGCCCTGCTACTTATTGGAACTATTAAAATTTTGTGAAGACACATTCTTCCTCTCTATTGTGGACACTTCCTTTCCTGCATTTGAGTTAAAATTCAATTTACAGCAAAAGATGATAAAAGATGTGGGAACTGCTGAACCCAGCTGTTTCACTGCTTCACAGAACGGATCAAATCAAAGGAAAAGATGAGCATTGAGAAAGGACAAGTTTCAAACTGGCAAACATAGGAAAGAAAACCAAAAGGCCTCCCAAAGCATCTAAATCCTCTTTATCATCCGTATAGAATCACAATTTCAGAAGGATCTGAGATGATAAAAAAGATGCTGACCAGATGTGCTAAGAATTAATTTGGAACTTCTCCAAATTACTAAAATGCAATTGTAGCAAAAATAGTTTTTTCTTTCTAGAATCAAAGAGACTCTTGAAAAATTAATGGTTGCAGAGACAATGGCTAATGACTGATTGAACACAGGAAAATGTGTGCCTGCAAGTGCACAGTTTGAGTATTTCTGAGGTGTGTGTAGACTCAAACAGCTCTTTTCCTTCTCCCTCACTGAATAATAGAACTGATTTAGGTTAAAACATTCACGTTAGGGAAGAGGGATGGTATTTTTTATGCAGGCTGTTTTCCCATTCCAGCCCATCATGCAGCCCTCATGTGCTCCTAGAATGAGGAAACAGCAAAAACATGAAGGAACTCCAAGGCTAGAGCTGTTTCAATCAGCACTACTCCTAAAGGAAACATCAAACTAGGATCTAGGTTTTCTTTCTGCATCTAACCTAAGTAATTTTACTTTTTTTTTTTTATTCCAAGTGGAAGAAAGGTGCTCAAGTTTATTTCATCTTTACACCAAATTCTTATTAGCTGGCTGAACGCTGAAGCCATTATTCTCAGTTATGTATGTGGACTTTGAAGAAGCTTTGATGGAGAACCTCAAATAATTTCTCTGGTGGCTGAGATCATTAACAAAGCACATGCCTAAACCAAAATAAATAGTCATTTCAATTAAAAATGTGTGGGACACAAAATAAAGCTCAAGTCTTGCAAGAACAGACTTCAGAAGATGCTCATATGAAGCACCTCTCCAGCACAAACACATCATTAGTTTGTGCAGGGGATATACCAGAAGATCCAAGGTGTATCAGAAAAGGGTGTATTATTAACTGGATGGATTTTAGTAGATACTGCCTAAAGAACTCTGATAGCAGCAAGTGATTTACTTCCCAGGCCTCTCAGCTCCTCCAGAAAACAAATATAACTCCACTCCCTGAAAAATTTAAGTTCTGATTTCTCAAACTGGGTCCTTCTACTCTGAATCCTGAAGAATTATTAAAGGCTTGTCAAGGTCAAGAGCAGTGAAAGGAGCATCTGTCTGCCACTGTTCTGATCTGCAGTTTGAAAAGACAGGCAAGTTTGAAATTTGAAATAAGTGTCCAAAAAGATGGAAAGTGGAGTTTAGATGCATCTCTGATTAGGTCTAAATACTGTGAACTTTCTTTTTAGTTTAAAGTAATAAAAAGCTAACTGAAAGCCCTGCCCTTATCACCTCCTCACTTCCAAATATTTTTAGCTAAGTAAGAAATGAGAAAAGCAGAATGAACTCTGGAGGAACTGTAGAGTTTATCTTGAAATCAGAAGTCCCATCTCTTGGGACCAAAACACTGAACAGACTTTGGACTTTGTAAAGGTAATTTTGTTCTCAAGTTTTCTCTGGATGATGCTGGACTTTAGTAACCCAGACTGAATCTCTTCATTATCAAAGTAACAATTAAGAATCTTTATGGTAAAACTCTCATTTAAAGGAGACATTGTGGAATAAACCAGTAGAGAGAATGAGGCCCCCAAAATGGAAATTCAACCTTTCACTTTGTTCTGTTCCCCCACCCCCTCCAGTAAGCACTGAATTGTTTTTTCTAAAAAAAGCCAAAATTTGTAGATATATTATTTTGTGGGATAAAGTCATACAGTTAACTTACACAGTGAGGGAAAATTACCACTAATTAACCTTTCACTCCAAAGTTCATCACTTTTGGCTCAAGATGTAAAGTAATTAGGTAGGGCTGATAACCTCAGAGGGTTATTCTGCATAATATAATATGCTACATAAAATAAAATAACAATCTGAATACAAAGACAGTCTGACATAAAATTTGACTAATTCTGTGTGTACCAAGATGACAGAAAAATAATTTTATATTTTTTACTTTAAAGCATGACAGTGTTCACTCTTGTAGAGACTTTAAAGATATGCAATATATAATATGCACTTTTTGTAAGTCTACCTTAAACCAAAATATATAATTTTTCCTACAAATATACATTAAAAAGTCCTAATTCTTACTGTAAATGATCAAAACAATAATAAATACTTGGAGACTTTGGAAGTTATATTTCTACAATTATTCTTTTACAAATGCACATTTATTTATGCAGAAGACCTTAAGTGAATACAAAAATACTTACTGCCCTACAGATCTATGGGAGAGCAGGGGTTGTGTGAAGGTTAAGCTCTTGAATGCTCTACTTGAATGGGTTTTCCATCTAAAACTGTGCAGCTTTAGAATAAACTGCTTCCAAATGTGTTTTCTGTTACAAATTTGGTTATTTTATTAGGCAGACAGCTTAAAACAAACAGTATCTAACGAGGTTTTTAAAGCATTATGCAAACATATTATCTATTGCACAGCTATAAGTGGCTAACCACCCAGTAGCACACTTAGGAACAATTATTTCTAGCAATCACTACTTTATATTTATTCCTTCAACAAAATGCACATAAATTATAATACATCATATAATGTCATGCTGTTGCAAAATAACTGTTGTGTCTCCCACCCCCTGAACTGCTTTATTTCTTGTGGGTTTGGGGCCTTTTCTGCTTTCTGGATGGAGGATATCAGCTCTCTTAAAAGTGAACATGGAAATGACAGATCTTTGTTCTAGCAGCACTAACAGGTGCTCTTGTAACGCTGCTTATTACCCTATTCCTTCATTATTAGACATTTACAATCTGATCATATCCAGTGTCATAATGCTCACTTTTAATTTATTGTACAACCATGAGGAATAAAGAGACTTTTAGGACTAACTATTTCATAAACAAGAAATGAAACTGTTCCAGCTCAGGCATCTTTCACATAAACAGATGCTTCGCCATAAACTTCTTTGTTTTGTGTCGCTTTATAGGGATGACATCTGTTTGACAAGAGATTGCTGTACTGCAGTGATGTTGCAATTTGATTATAAATTGGTTCTGAAATAATTTAAGTATTCCACAGTATGAGTTAATAAAAGTTTAAAAGGAAAACTGTTTTCATTCAAGCCATTAGTAAATTTCACATAGGGTAAACAATCAATTTAAATGGTTGGATGTAACACTCCTATAAGACAATAGTGAGCAAAAAAAATAAGAACAAAAAAAATCTCTAAAGTAATTAAATTGAAAGCAGACATTTTTCTCAGACAGAGGCTCTTTCTTCATGGGAGTTAACTTACAAGAGTGTAAAGATCAGGATATAAATCCACAGCCACCTTCTTTAAAAACAGTATTTTTATAAGGAGGTGGCCATCTTGATTTTCAGCTACCTTATCTGGAGTTTAGCTCAAAAAATACAGTATTTCCCAAAATCTGACACGTTTCAGAAACTGTGAAGTAGTTATTCCTGTATCGTGACATCTTTAAAAATACTGGTTTTAAATAAACAAAACTTTGTCAGAAGTCATAGTCCAAACTGTGTTCATAGATACTGTAACCAGCTAAACTAAAAACATTTTATTTCCTATCACTTCCATTAAAATATATATATCTCTTCTGAAGAGGAAACCCCACTACTTAATGGGAATATTCTCACTACCAGCAGACTCTCCCTTGTCTTTTTCCTGTGTCCCTGCATTCAGATGGCTCTCTCAGGCTTAGGTATTAGGGATGTGATAAGCACTACAAGAAAGTTTCCTGAATTCAAATGCCTTCTGCATTGATGAGAACAAAAAGGAGTTGGGAAGGGTCATTCTACCTGAGGCTGGTAAGATAATTAACTTTTAAGTTTCTCTAAGTTGTACAGTGAAAGCCAGAAAAAGAGGCAGCATGAGCTAAGAGAACAGAAGTTAAGAGTTAGGGATCTCCTTCTATTCTGACATCCACCATGTTGCTTTGGACAAATTATTAATGGTTCAATGTGTCCACCCTGGCTCATACTGGTTTATACCTTTTTTCACAAGTGGTTGCATCAGTTCCAATGATTACTTTCGCACTCACTGATCAGCTGTAAAGGTGAGAGTAGAACCCAGAAATTTCAACTGCAATCTAAGTTCTGTTATAGTGCACATTTTGCTATTTAAATAAACAAGAGACCATTGTTAGCACAGAAAAGAGCTATGTGCACAAAATGGAAACACTTCAGCTCACAGCTGTTCAGAGGTTCAGAATTACTTGTATTTTCCCATAGTGCTATGAAATTGCAAAATACTAATTACACTGTTGTCCTCAGAAGAAAAATGCTGTAAAACTTTTCACAAACTTTAGGTCACCAGAGAAGATGATACATTCAAGTGGCAATAATAAATATTGGGCCTCCAGGATACTTGAAGGTTTTTAAGACCACATTTTCTCCTAAAGTTCAAAATTTGGCTATTTTCCCCCTATTTCACTGCCTTAACACATCAAGGGTTTGGTTGTTGTTGTTTTTAGAAACAACCCTATTAAATTATAAGCAGATACACAGTTAAACAATACCTACTGTTACCCTAGCAACTATGACAGATACATGCATTTTTTGAATGCCTTGTTTGCCTTTTAAGGGCTAAAAGAAATTCCTCATTTTGAACACTGCATAACTGAACAGAAATTTTTAAATACAGAGTGGATGGTATGGTATGTATATGCTGACAGCAAACTATATTAGCACAGTGAGTTTACAAAAAGACTTTATTTTGTGAACTGTAGGTGACTGGGGGAATACTGTAGCTACTGAAGGAAGGAAAAAAAAGATTATTTTCTTAAAAAGTCAGGGTTATACTCCATACCAGTTGTTCTTCATAAGAAAAAATATAAGGTCCAATTAAAGGGGCTAAAAATGTCAGACCTACCGATAAGTGTCAGTAAGATATCTCAAAACTGACTGTGTTAAGTTTTGCACACTCAAAAGTACATTTAAGGTTATGAACAGGCATGAAAACATTTCAGCACCAGTGAGATCTTAAAATTAGTCTTAGACAAGTATAACAAACAGAAGTAATGTTATGTGTGATATTTTGTAATTCAAGTGTAAAGATAAACAGTACCTTCTCTTTCATCTACTTCGTTGGAAACTATTAGTTTGTTAGATGTAGCTGTTGAAAAGATATCTGGAAGACTATGTTGTTCTCTTTCATGATTTCGCAGCTGGCTCTGAAAAAACAATTTCCCATGTTTATAAACTGGTCAGTTGAAATATTCAAATCACTTGTGACACTGTTACTCAAGCTGTAATGACAACCATTATAAAATGTATGTTAACATACATACAGATTATCCCTCAGGTAATCTTATTATAAACAAAACAAAGTAATTCACATTAATTAATAAGATAAAGCATTGATGAGACTGACTGAGAGGATTATATGATGTGTTTAATTTAGAAAATAAATTTTCATCTTCCTCCATTCCCATAGCAAGTGACTCAAGAAGTTTATTCCTGTTTCTACTTGCGGAAGGGGAGGGGGGGGGGGGAGGGGGGAGAGGAGAGAGCCTTTTTCTACCGTGCCTGTACAATTTTTAAGTAGGACTAAACAACAGTAAATATGGGAAATTTGCACCAGTTGTACAGCTAGATACTGTGGCTCTCTGTTCATGAGTACTAAACTGAGCATAAAAGAACAAGCCAGCACTAATGCTTAAAATAGCAATTATAAAAAATGGCAGAAGTACATTATCCTGCTCTAGTGTGAACTTTACCTTATAATGAAAGGATTCTTCACACTGCTTGCATTGATACATTCTTGTTTTGCAGTGGTTGATCATGTGGCTCTCTAAATCCTTACTATTGTCAGCAATGTGTTCACAGATAGGACACTGGTATGGCTGCCTCTGACGATGGACTCTCAAGTGTTGCTTTATGTAGCCCTTATTACCACTGCTGTAGTGGCAGAGGCGACAGCGGTAGGGTCGATCTGCATTAGGTATATATTCAACTAGGTTACTCCCAGGAATATTTGCATCATTTGCATTTTGGCATTGTGCGTTGTCTTGTAATTCTTTCAGAATGTCATCATCAGAAGCATTCTGATCTGTCCTCTCCTTCAGTTTTTCAATGACAGTGAGCAGTGACATACTGATGCCCATTTTAATTGGTGCTTCTGATAACACTGGCCTTTCTTTCTGTATCTCAACTATTGCACATTCACTTTGGTTTAAGCCACTGAACTCCTCTGAAGGGCTCTTAAGGGAGGACACTTTAGAATGAGCCATACACTGGCTATCAGCTTCTCCCGGTCCAGCACCTCTGTCCACATCATCCTCTCCAGTCACAGCCCTGAAGTTGGCCCTGGTTAGTTCTGCAGCTCTGGTTGGCATTGTAACAAGAGCTTCTGCAGCTAATGAATGGAGTCGTAAAGACTCAGAATTTGTCCTTCTTCGTGCAGGAGGCACATTTTCATCAGTTGCTACGTTTTTATTAGAGCTTAATTCATTATCTTTCTTCTCGGTATTATTCCATCCTATTATTACTTCTTGAATTTCATCTGAATGATAAACTTCATCAGGTTCTTCACAGGTAACATGGGATTCTTCCGAGATTAATTTTTTTTCTCTTTCAATGTCAGTGTTCATCAAGAAAGGCTTTTGCAAGACACTTTCTTCTGCACCTGGCAAACGCTCCACTATTACATTAACGTGACCCTTTTTATTTGGACTACAACTGATGATTTTCTGTGCTGATGAAAGTAGGCTATCTGTTATCATATTATCCTGTTCTGCATCTGATACAGTCTCCTCTAAAACCTCTGTAGTGGGAGAATGCACTACAGACTGATGCAGCATCTCTTCCTCTTTTACATTTGTTCCTACAGGCGATTTACATGATAGTTGCTCAGAATTGCAAATCTGAAGTTGAAGAGAAGGTTCACCAGGGATATCAAGTTCATTATTTTCCAAAGAAAGAACAACTGTATCCACAGTATGAGGTGTGTGAGTTACAACTGTCTCAGACAGGCTGGTAGTTTCATTTTCTTCCTCAAAGATAGGATAGGAGCAGTCAACCTCACCTGCATGTTTCCAAGCATGTGTTTTCAACATTCTTTGCTGACCACAGGTGTACCGACAAATCAAGCACCGGTACATGCCATACTGCTCATAGGTGTACCACTTCCTCCCACCCACTTCAGGAGTATGAGTAGATGGAGTTACATCTTTACATTCTGGATTTCCTGTCTGATCAGTGCCTGCCTTGACACTTCCTTCCACAGGTGCTTGCAAAAATGAACTTGCAACATTTACACATTGCTGCACTTTTGTCGGGAGGTTATTTTTACCATAATCCTCATGGTGATTTTGGAAGTGTGATTCAAGTTCTTCTTGGCTTTTGGAAGCAAAATGACATTCTGAGCACATTAATATCACTTCATTTTTCTGCCCGTGTTGTTTTATGTGTTCTTGTAGCGTTAAGAGAGAAGGTGATAGAAACTTACATAGACTACACTGGTAGCACGTCACCTTTTTTTTGCTTTGTGGAAGACATTCAGTCACAAAATAATCTGCTTGTAACTCTTCATTCTTTTTAGCAGCAATTACAGATAGCTCAATTGCTTTAGCTGGGATTTCACAAAGATCATCTGCATCAAAGGACTGTGCAGAAGCAGCATTAGGATGGGAACGTTTTTTCCCTATTAAAAGGCATCTTTGTGACTTCTCACTTTCAACTATTTTGCTTAGTTTCTGGATAACATGGATTAGTGGATCAGTTTTACATTTTCTCTGATCTTCACTGTTCTGCAGTGCTGGGCCAATGACTGTTTCAGAAATCAGCACAGCTTCCTGTTCCCCAATATCTGGCATCAATACTGCAACACTGCTTCCTTCTTCCATAATACCTAGAAGAAAGGGTTTTATAAAAAAATTACAATTTATACATGCACAATAATAAAAATACAATCCAGTTCTATTTGGATTTCTCCCTCTAGTAAATTTGGATGCTTAATGCCACTAAATAAAACCTTTCAGAATTACTATATAAATAGCCAAGATTATGAGGACATTTAGTGGATAGCATAGATGCTATTCAATACAACCAGACAGATTAACTTGAAGAGACCCGATACCAGCCTGTCCCCAAGCTATACAAGGACAAGATAAGTTTAGCACTGTTGCAGATGTGTTTTTCTTTACAAGGTCTTCATATTTGAATGCTAGATACCAAATAATAGTAATTGGCATATTTATGTTTAAAAACCATGATATGACAGTGTATTCCTAACATACTTTCTCTGATACACTGATGTCTCCTAAAGCAAATGACAATTTTCAACGAACTTAATTTATAAAACAAGCAATTTATTTCCTTGGAATGTTAGGAAAATAATTATTTGAATTAGTATACTTATTTGAATTAGTACTTGTCATATGACTATATTGGAGATTATTCAGATGTCAAGTCATACTTATAAATGTAATTTTCTACAAAAGCTACTAATTGTAGTTTTTTATAGAATTCCTTAATTTAGGGAAAATCAATGGGCATGAAAGTTTTAAAGAGTATTTTTTTTCTGTTTTGAGGGAAAGCTAGAGGCAGTAACTATTTCCCCTTACACTTCCTTTAAACATATCTGACCATAAACCACAGGCAATAATGCGGTACTGTTGGAGGTTAAACTAGAAGCCAATATGTACAAATTTACATGAAAACATACTTTGTGATGTGGGAAAAGCTGTGGGGTGAAGGGTAGAGGAGCTGGACAAAAAGTCTTGCAGAGACATTTACTTGTGAAAAAATAGTCTAAAAATAACCTATTCAAGTTCCACTATATATTCATTCATGTATTTTATACTCAATATGTATTTTTATATACTATATATAAAGCTCAGAAATACAGAGATGCCACATTTCTTTTATCAGCAGTCCTTGAAAATGTATCCCAAGGAGATACATTTAATTTCATTTTCATTTCATTTTCATGGGGATTTTATTTTAATTTTTTATTTTTTGCTTGAAAGAGACACAGATCAAACCAAAACCTCCAGAACTGAAGACCCAGAAAATCCACCCTTTTTTACTTCCAGATCTTGTATACAGCAATAGAATGAACAGACATATGAGAGGAGGTTCTGCAGTGTCTCCTTCCCACTACAGAAAAATTCTAAGCAGAACTACTCAGGTCACTTTTATTTGCCATTCAACTTACAGTTCAGGTCACCACCAGATACTATCACCATCAGCAACGTCAGTATCATTCCCACCTTATATCCCACCACAGTTAAGTACTTTCAAGTTGAAAATTCTGCAGTATTTGTCAGTTCTGAACCATCAAGACTATTGCCGTGTCAAAAATGACAACAGAGAGAGGGTACCCCCGGATGTATCGATTCGGGACGCCTGTAGCTGATCTAAGTTACAGGATGTGTCACCACGGACCCCGTGTTGCGTCATTCTTTGTTCAGAACAAGTTTAGCGCTCACTGCTGCAGAACTTGGGCTTTTACAGGCTCGATAAGACAAGTACTCAAACATCCGGATTTCACTAACGACACCGTTTTCACTCGGAACAAGGGTTATTCAATGCCGTGACACAAAACTTGAGCCTGGCAGGCGGCTCTGCCCGCACAGACCCCTGACACGGCCCGCACAGGAATTAAACCACGGGGTTCGGGGCTGGCGGAGTGGCCCGCGGGGCAGAGCCAGAGCCAGAGCAGCCCAAAGCCCGCCCGGGCGGTGAAATGCCTGCAGGTCCCGAAAAAGCAAATCGCTGCACAAGAGCCAAACGCGGCGGGGCCGGCCCGGCCCGATCGGCCCCCGAGGGCAGGGAAACTCCACGGGCGGGAGCTCTGCGCTCCCAGCAGTGGAGCCCCGGCCCACCCCGCGGCTCGGAGACCGCTGGCCGCGGAACCGCGACATTCTCTTACGGGACCCCCGAGCCCGCCCTGACTTCTGCGCTCCCCGTCGGCCGCCCCCGCCGCCACTCCCCCGGCGGCCCCCGCTTTATACCGCGCAGATGCCGCCGGGGCGGCCCTTCCGGCAGCGGGCCCGGCACCACAGGGTGAGCAAGAAGCAGCTCCCGCCGGGGAGGCGTTGAGGTGAGATGGGATGAGGTTGGGGAAGAGAGGAGAGGGAGGCGGCCGCGGCCTGGGCCCAGAGAAGGCTCCGCCGGGAGCTGCAGCCGCCCGCGGCTCTGCACATGGGCAGCGGCGCGCCGCCCCCGGGGCCTGCCCGCCTGCCGCCGCGCCTAGCGCCCTACCTGCCTGCCGCCCCACCGCCGCCGCCCGCTGCCCCCGGCGGCGCCGCCCGCCTTGAGTTTTAGCGGGGCTTTAACGGAGAAGAAAAAAATACATAATTTTTTTTTTCCCTCACCTCCGGCCACCGCTTCAAGATGGCGACGATGGAGCCCCTATCACGTGACTGGCGGGCTCGCATCAGGTGACCGGCGGGTGGACGCCGCCGCGCCGCCACCTCCGCGCCGTTGCCATGGAGACGAGAGCGGGAACGGCGGCGGCGGCTCTGGGCGAAGCGGGGATTTGACCGTGACCCCCCCCCCAACACAGCCCCCTCGACACAGCCCCCCCGACATTCCCCCGTCCCCCTGACACACCGCCCCGCCACACCGCCCCCGGCCCTCGCCCCGGCGCGGGCTCTGTCGTTGCGTTTATCATCTTAATTTAAGTTTCCATTCGGCACCACCAGCGATGCGCAGCCGCTCCTGCTGGCCCAGTGTCGCTGAGCTGATGGTTTTGTTTAGTCTCAAAATAAGTGGTGTTTCTACCTTGCAGCTCCTGTGCTTGGGTGATCATCTGGCTTCCTGACTTGGTGAGCCTGGAGCTGGTCAGGATCCCAGCATCCAGTGCCAAGCCAGGCAGCGTGATGCCCTTCGAAAAATGGTGTGGTCTCCCAAAAGGCATTTTCTTTCAGCGCAGTTTTCAGTTGGTAAACACCTGTAGCTAAAAAGACCCACAACACAACAACGCCCATGTTTTGGGTCTAAAATCGTAAATCATTGTAAATGTTTCCAAGTGTAAACGGCAGATAACTCACAACAAATTTTAAGAGCAGGAATATGGAGTGGAGAGCACATGCTGCATCTTGGGACAAACTGAGAAGCTACAAAGAAGTGTTTTGTGCTGTGTATATGAGATGTTCCATATCAACTGACAAGTTAGGGGACTAATGAGTTTCAGAAGTGGCTCACGGCTAGGTCATGGCAGGTAAAATAATTTCCAGAAAGGGGTTGGAAGTGTAGTGATGTGGATGGGTCTGCAGCTGGGTTTGGGGAACACTTGGGTAAATGGTAGCAGCTTTTTGCAGGTTCGCTCTTTCCCACATCTGGGAATTCTGTTAATGATTCTGTATTTTTCACAAAGATAGGAAATACATTTGAAATACAAGCAAATAAGGAAATGTTCAAGAGACAGATTTACCCATCCTTTCAATAGGCGTTGTTTCATCTAATTATACTGTTACTTTGAGTTCTTGAATTATGAAGCTCTGTTTAATTGTGTGAAGTTATTTAAAACCTTGTTGTACAGTCTCTGACCTGGTAGATAATTTGGTAAGATTTTAGGAAGGATTGTTTCTAAAAGAAATTGCTGTGGAGAAAACAATAGAATCATCATGGACCTTCAAGATCACCAAGTCCAACCATCAGTCCTACACCACCATAACCACTAATTCATCTCCCATGCAAAATGCAAGGATACACTCTATCTTAAGACCTACTAAAGTGCATTTAATTTAAATTTTTTTTTTAATTGAAGCTGAATAGTATTCAAAATGACAAATGTCATAGTAGTAATAATAGTATTTATAGCATTTTGTTTCAGCTCCTCTGCATTATTAGATGTTCCTTTAAAAGCTTAGTTTCCACTTCTGTATTTGTCATAGTTAAATTAACCAGTTATCTGAATGGAATCACTCTTGCAGATAAGGAACTCTCACCCTCCCTTTTCCAATCAAAATATGCTAGGATCTGATACATCTAGATTAAAAATACTGTGTTGATAATGACTAATGGTTTCCATACACTCAGTTATTCTTTGTTTAATTAAAGCTGGTCTAAGTTAAAGATATCATTCTCTGTGTAAGTATGATAATATACCAAAAACATTTAGGTTTTACATTTTTACATTAAGTTGAAAGGGTTCTGAATTCACAAAGTACATTTCATATTTTTCATTTTCACTGCTTTTAAGTTGGAGGAGAAATGAAAGTAAATGAAAGTTGGATAAGGCAACTGTCCCTGAGTGGTAGAAGTGGCACACTTGTATTGAGTATAATGTGTTCAGATTGTTGATGTTTTTGTAAAAGTTTGTAAAAAATTGCTCTGTAATTACTGTAAATATGTACAGAATGCCAGTGGCCTGAGTTTATGGTAAACATTTTAAGCTTAATTTAAGATTAATACGTAGTCTAGAAACACCAAGTAAACTTAGAGGTAAGATGCTATCTTGAAGTAGATACATGCAAAGTGTAAACACCTTTTTGTTTACGCTTTTTAAATAAGTGAAATCTACATATAGTAGCTTGCCTATAAGGTGTCTGTTTATTCTCTGTGGCCTCAGTCTTAAACTCTTTTTAGTCATCAAGATTAATGATTAGGCTTATTTTCATTAATGATTTGTACAGCAATGAGTTATGTAATTGTCAATAAAAAATTCAATTTAGCCCATGAGTTTTCTACATTTTCATGTCTGGCTGTTCCAAAACCTTTCCAAGAGCTTTATAATTTTCCCATTATAATTCTAATGTATTCTATAAAGGGGGTCACTGAATCTTCTGAGTGGAGATTAAATAACTGCTTCATAGTGGTGTGTACAACAGAAGTGAATCTTGCAAGGAGCACTGGTTGGAGCAGAGGCTTTGGCTTGCAGACCTCTTGCTGGGTCAGCAGTGACCAAGAGTACTGGGTGAGCACTTTGAGTGGCATGGAAGAAGTAGTTTTGGGGTTTTTTTCTCTCTTTTATGTTTTGCTTCAATTTTAGGCAGCCTGGAGGTGGCCTTTGTCTATCATGAGGTAGATCCTCCATAAATTTTTTTCTGCCATTGTTGTGGACTTACTGCAATACATGAGCCTGGGCTTACTTTTCTCATTCTTTCTGAGTAATTTGTTTCTTTCTGTCTGTGTCTGCATACATAGGTTTGTTTGCTCACCACTGTTCTGTCTGGAAAAAAAATGCAGAGTGAATAAAATATAGGTGATTATTACATGAAAAAGAAATTTCTGGGAGTTTCTTGGTTTGAAAATGGTGTAAGAATTTGCATATATTCACATAGGTGCATATGTTTTGGGTACTTCGATTTATCAGGTGGTCATCTTGAGAGTTCTTACTGGGAAATGGAGCCTTACACAAGCAACGTTTTGACCCTCTAAATACAGAAATTTGGAAATCTGGGGTATAATCTTTGAAAATGCAGAGAGAGAATAGTGGTAAGAGCTCTGTATAGGAAAAAATAATAGTGTTACTCATCATGAAAAAGGACTGTTCTGTTCTGAGAGAAAATATTGCAGATGCATTAAAAATTATTAGAAGTACTGAAAAAAATATACAGGGAAGCAAAGCAATACTATATTCCTCTATCTAGAGAGATAGTACAGGAGAACATGATAGATACATAGGGATAATAGATAGTATAAGGAAAATAAATTTCACTTTAAATATTCTTCTCCTATCATCAGACAAACTAGATATTCAGAGAAGCTGAATGGCTGCACTTTCAAAACAGGTACAGGAAGTTTTGGATTATTTTTTTGTTGTTGTTCTCTTATGTGTAATAAACTGGAACTCATTGCTACAAGATATTGTAGGAAAAAACATTGTAAAATTTAAAAAAACCCAGTAATTGTATTTTTGTATAGAGCAAACAGGTAAAGCTGTTCCAGACAGAATTAGAGATGTGTAAACTATAAGAAATCTCAATAGTTTTTTGTATAGAGGCAAACATTGATTGGAGTTGCAAAGTCTCTTTCCTTGTGAGAGGTGTTTATGATGTTTTACATTGAGGTTTGGATTGCCATCTCCTTTGAGACGACTGTGCTTAGGTAACTGTCAGCACCCCAAAGTCACGTACAACCTTTTTGTATAGCTAGTTAGCTTTTTTTAATTGTAGCCTTAAAGGTCTTTGTGCTTTGGCATTGAAGAATTAAAACTGAACAGAATTTATATTACTTACATGGTTTGTTTTGCTTTACACGGCCTCTTCTATTGCAGAATGAGGAAAGTTCTGTATTAAGTGATATTTCAGCTGCAACAATGGCATCTAGGGGCTGATATACAGTAATTTAATTTGGATACGTATCTCCTGTTTTTTGAGAAGATGGTTACTAAATGTTTACTAAATCTAAATTATTACTACTTGCTAAAAAGCTGTAATTTTGATATATGTTGTATATTCAGGCAATAGCCATGATTTTTTAACTTCTTTTTTGGGTTTTGTTTTTCCTTCATCCATCTTTTAATTATTTTAGTACTACTAACCCTGCAAATCAGTGAATATCTCCCATTCCTTTAGATCTTGTATTTTTTAATGACGTTGTTGAATGATAAGATTTTCTTCACTCTATACTTTATGTATACTTTTCAATGAATTAAGGAGAAATATCTTTGACTCTGCTTTATTATAGGACCCACTCCATTTCCTAAAATCACACGTACTTTACTTTGTACTGGAAATTAGACCAAAAATCCCTATATTCATTCCCCTCCTCTCCTAGATTTATGGGTCTACAGATATAGTCTTTTCAACTAGCCAGTCCATTTACTAGTTTAAAGTCCTTTACAGCTGTGGGAATGATGTTGTCCACTGGTAGGTGACAACTGGACCTTACTGCTGTCTTGTTTTGTTTTGTTTTGTTTTGTTTTATAGATACTGGTATTTTTGCCAGCTCGTATTCCAGACTTTCTTAGGTATGTATTCCAATTGAGGGAAGGAGTGTAAAATGTGATTTACTACTGGCAGTTGTAGCAAGGGGAGTTATATGCACAGAAGACTCCAACAATGGCAGCAGACAACCACTTTTTTTTTTTTAATAGTCAGTGAAAAGACAGAAGTGTCCTTTGCATTCTTAAGAGAAATTATCTGTACTTAAAGTGTTGAATTATAGCAGATACATCCTGAAGGCAGTTGTTACATTCACTATTGCCTCAGTGACGGTCTTCAGTGTGTGTTTTACATATTCAGAAGAATTTATTTGTGAATTATAAGTTGCAGTAAGCATGGAATCAGATCCTACATTACATGAATTAATACTTCAGTGGTATGAGGACATTCCCTAAAAAGATTTGGGCTCCCTGGGGTTCTGATCTTCCTGCCATTTATTTAATTGGTAATTTTTTTACAGTTGTAATTAAAAAGCATTACTTTTTTCTCCCTTGTTCAATCAGTCATTGTCAACTAAAATATGCTTTCTAAAATACCATTTCTAGTGAAAGAGAGAACTCCTAGAGTTTGCACTATGTGCACTATAAATAGAGTATAAAATACCACAAAAAATTAAAAAGCCGATCAGGTGTGAAACTCTGGTATATCCATGACTTAATTTCATTATTAATATGGTCCAGAATTAAAGGTACTGAAGTTTCCTACTCAGCATATAAACTGGGTAAGTTAAATTAAAAAAAAAAATGCTTTTGAGTACTTCTCATATCATTAAAGGGAACTGTGGACCAGTCCTCTGCCCTTCAGTTATTGGTCTGGCTCATCTTGGCAACTTTCCTCAAGTTCCATAGATTGATCTCTTCCTGCAAACTTTTTTACTTGAAGTGCAATCTGTTTTTTGCTAAATAGGATTAGGTAGGGCTTTTAAATCTAAACACACAGGTGCCTGAGGTGGGCTTTATACAGTAACTTGTAATTTTAGAGTGTGACATTTTTCAGGTAAGTTCAGTGCAGCAGTGGCATTAATCTAATCTTGTTAAATTTGCAAAATTTATGTAGCTGCCCACATGTCATGTATATGATGGTGTGAGGCCCTGTTGTATTCCTGTAGAACTGTTAGGGTTACAAATTTACATGATTTATATGATTTTGGAGCATGCAAACAAATATATGCCCAAGAAATAAATTGTTCCATTTTTTTCCAAAAAAATATTTACTTGTCCTCCAAAACCTTAAATAAGAAAACTTATATAACTTTCCTATCTGTCCTAGAGAACCTCCTGGGCACTTGTTCCCTCAATAAGCTTACAGAAACAACTGGTCAAACTGGAGTTTTACATTCTACTGTGATTTTCATCTCCAAGTTTAAAAAAGCAACAATACCCTCAAAAGGTACTAGACCAAATTCTAAATTCCCTTTTTAAGTTCAGAAAGTCAGGTTCATTAGTTTATATTCAAGTTCATTAGTTTATGTAAAATTAGGACATCATGGTTTGGCTCACTTTATGAACATTCCTTGATGTCCAAAGATTTTCTTCTCTAACCCTTTTATCACTACATGTGCACACAGGTGTGTGTCCATGCAATTCCATGCTCACAGAGACACAATATTATATTTTCTTTGCAAATATGTGTGTAGCATCTGCATACAATGAGCATAGAATAAGTGCAGGAATGCAGAGGAGTCTGTTCATTCCTAGTAACTGAGTCTTGCTACTATTTATTTAGTGTTAGTAGCTGCAAATGAACCACCACACTTTTCAGTAGTGACCTTGAGGTGGCAGCAGCAGCATTGCATTCAGTTCTGCCATACACCAAGTTCTTTGAAGGCAAAAGTAAAATTTGCAATAAATCAAAATAATAGTGATTGTTATAATTTTATTACCAGAGCATTAAGTCAATAAAACTTATCTGAAATGTCATTTATTTGTATACAATTTTTACTAGTTATCAAGTATGTTTTAAAAACATGTTTAAAGCAACCAAATTAAGAAATCGGTGATAAATTGTTGAAAAGCTGGGACTTGTCTACTGGTGTAGTAAAACTTGAGTCTGTTTTTGTCTCTTGTTTGTAAAATACTTTTTTAAAGCATTTGTTAGTACAATAATGTCTTTTGTCTTGCCTAACTAACAATTAATGTCCTAATGTCTGATTAAATATTTTCCTGCAAGTTGTCAGGTCCTTTTTCATTCATTGTTTGATGTAGGAAGGTCATCTAATAATATGACACCCTTTCAGTAAAGGAGAATGTGTTTGTTTCTTTTAATAATGAGGAATAATGAAACTTATTTATGTTTGAAGTCAGATAAATTTATTGGAGAATTACAACATGAGAAACATGAAAATTAAAAATCCCCTTTTAATGGCATATTCATTACTGAGAAGCTTGCAGGTAATGAAATGGTTGTATGAAAGCCACTATATCAGGTGATATAATATTGCTCATGTCTGTTTTCAATACGTGGTTATTATGTATTTCTATGCTGTCAATTAGGTTACTAAATCATTATTAGGTAACTAGTCAAAATAGGAAGCTGTAAAAGAAAAGATTAAAAGCATTTGTTTTTACAAACTTCTAAACCAAGTGATGGCTGGGAAGGTGTGTAGTAGTACTCCACAGTGATCGTGCTGTATAGGCTGCATTGCTGCTCAGGTGGTGTTGACCTGACTTTGGACAAACATGAGTTTGGACTAGAAGGTAAAAAAGGTATCTATTATATTAATTAAATGGTGGTGAAAAAAGAACTTCCAAAAGTAGTTACCCTAACAAATGCAGGAATATAGTGTTCGTGATGTGTTTATACATCAGTTAAAAAATTATTTGAAGGCAACCATTTATGTCAGTGCTGCTAAAGGAATCCAAATAACTGATTAAAGGTAGCTTACATAATAGTGAAACTAATTCAGTGGTAATGCAATGAAAAGCAAGGTTAGTCTTTAGGTTTTAATGTTTATATCGAGATGTGATATTTAGGCTTGTTTACTCATAGTACCCCTCACCTCTGTAAGTCAGGAACCTGGGTTTATCACTATCTCAAAAGCACAGATGTGATTTTTATTTGGCTTTAGAACACCAGAAACCCACATTTTGTTGGAGAAATAAAAAAACTACAGCTGTCACAGTGAGGGCTCTTTCTAAATATACAAAATTCAAATAAATAGGTTGTTTCCTGCTTCAGAGGGAGAATTTATTACAGATGTTGCAAAATATTCCAGAGATTTTGATCTGGAGACAGTATTTCAGGATTCATTCAAGTGTTAGTTTAGTATTTGCCTGATGTTCATGTGCTAATGTTAAGTGAGACCTTGTTGTAAGGTCTTGTCCTGAAATCACAACATTGCTGTCTTAGAAGGACCACTGCTATAATGAAATGGAAGGCACCTCATGTGATCTCTCTCTTTTAGTTAAACCATGTAGTGTCTGATAAAGGCTATTTTGTTATTTAGTGGAATAATTTATATTCCAAAGAATATATTGCAAACTGCTCAGTTAGCAATACTACTGTTTGGTAAAATCACATTACCTAGAACATTAAAACAATAATTCTAAAACAGGATTTATAATGATTTGAACCTGTTTGTAAAAAATAGATGACCATTGTACATTTACAGTTGACACAGAGGTCCCAAACGACAAGAAAGCACTCTTGACCTTGATGGGTGGTTGCAATTCCATTTAAATCAATTGCCAATACAAGTCAAATGAAGTTCTTATGGCTGTCTGGTGTGCACTTCCCCATTCTTCTGACATTATTGTTCTACTCCGAGTCATTCTTCAATCTTTTAACAGCTGAAAGGGACCTGCATTCTGCAGCTTTATGGGAAAACAGCACTAAGTTGTACTTCTCTGTGTTTAGAAAGCCTTCACTCTTTTTCACTATTTCCAAACTAACTAAGCAATCACATCATTTTCAATACCAAAAAGAGGACTTCTGTTGCTGACAAAGCCAAATATTTCACTATTACAGTGAATACAGAAAGCATTTTCTGTGCCTACAATTTTACTGTTAATTAATTTAATTTGAAAGAAAATAAGCATCTTTTAACTCTGGAAACTGGGGATCTCATTGTTAGTTTAGCCTTATTATATTAAATATTATATATTGTAAATATCCTTTACATTAAAAATCATGGTGAATACAATTTTGGGGGTGTTTTGTGGGGTGGAAGAGAAAGGGACATAGCAACTCAGAAAAGTAACTTGAAATTTTTCCTCTGCATATGTGGTTCAGAGCATTTTGCTAAAATTGGAGATGAATATATGAAAATTTATATGAATTTCTTAAACATTTATGAAAAATTGTATGAATTTGTTAAACATTTTTGCTCAAAGGAAAAAAATCCCTACATGTACAGAACTTTCTAAATATATCTGTGTTTTGTGTTATTAACTTAGTGTTTTCACTCATTTAAATGAATTTAAGTGTCTTCTTTTTCATACGTAGGCAGCCCCCTTAAACCTCTTTCCTAAGTAGTCCAAGCTTTCAAAAGATCTTGTACTAATGAGAATAAAAGGAAAACTCAATTTTGCTGATATATTAGCATCAAATACACACAACTAATAAGAATTGATAATGAAAAAGTGATTCTGCTTGCCCGTGGAACCTGGCTGGTATAGTATTAACAGTTTGCTGCAATTAATGCAAAACTAATCACCAATCCTCCATGGAGAAATGCAAATTGCAAGTTGTTAGAAGGCCTGTTCCGTTCAATAGGATTTGTATTGCAGCTAATCCACTTAGCAGCATCTTGTGTTTCTGTGATGAGGTGATTTTTTAGGAAGTAATGAAGTATTATTCCTGTCTTAGAGATTCTATGGGTTTCTTTAGTTTCTATATTTTCACTCTGCTATTTTCACTAAATATGTGAGTATCTTTGCCTGTTCTTTTCTTCCTATTCCCATGGGCTGAGATCAAAGTAAGTGGCTTAATTTTGTTTATTTTCCTAGGCCCCTGAAAACTGTATTATATAAAGTTAAAGCTAAAAAATTGATGACTTGTGTACAGAATATGCTTTAAATATATTGTCCTCATCTGTGCAATTGAAATTCAAAGATTCTGCTGTATCTGATGTTCCACCCATCTGCTGGTGGGCAAGAAAAGCTGCATAAAACATGCATTTAGTTACTTCTCCTTGTCCATGTTGAACACAACATGAAACAAACCTTTGTGCATTGCGGATTTTTAATCCATGCATTTAAAAGTAGTCACAGACAACAGTGCTTTTTAAATGGTCTTTTACTCCTTACAGTATATATGCACACCAGCAGCTGGCAGAAGGAACAGTAACAGCTGTAGGTTGGTCTTTCCTCCAGAAAGAAGCTTGTCCCTAAACCTGGGCATTCAAATACCTTGACTTAATTTCTGAACTGCATATCTGTCCTGAATGGAGAGAGGCAGAATGTGTCCTTAAGACATTGGTAGTATCATAGGAAGACATGTTAGAAGGAAGACACTGAATCATATTTATTTCCCATTGAAACAAGTGACAGAATCGTAACATTTGTCTTTAATTCACTGGAGAAACAAGTTCAGGCTTAGTCTAGAAACCAAGAACATTGGAACACTAAAGCTTGATTTTACAAACCCAGTTTTGATGGCAGAGTAAATATTCTTGTTTTCAGTTAATTACAGGAGGAATAATTCCTCTCACAACAAGTGCAGCATGTGTTGTAAGTAATGCTTTTAAGTAAAAAGACAATGTTATTAAAATTGAATGTTTAGCAAATATTTGTTGGTCAGTGTTTATTGCCAAGTGTTTTGTTGCCATTTTGAAGCTAAAGAGCCAAAATCTAAAAGGTTATGCACTTTCTTCTATAGACCATTGAATGCTTGACCTTTAATCAGAAATACAATCTTTTCATACATTGATGATTTGGATCCAGACCAAACAAGAAAAACTTCCAGAAAAAAAGAAATAATTTTGGTTTGTGCAGCCTTTTGCTCTGACATGAAAGCCATTTCTAAAAAAAAAAGCCATCTGCTACTTTATTGTTTGATATCAGTGGCAGAATAATGTCCAATTTTAATATCATACTGCTTGGCTATGTACTGCACTAATTTGTTCTGTGACATCAATGAATCAAAGCAGAGTTCCTGATAGAAGAACATCAAAAGGAAATTAATCTCCCTGTGATAGTATTAATAATTTCAGAATGGACCTGTTTTGCTCAATTATTGTAACCATTGAAAGCTGTGTTTTTGTGGACTGTTAGATCAATATCACAACTGCTACACAAATCGAATGTGTAAGAGCAAGACTGGTACTCTTCAGTAGCCGGTCAGGAGTGTCATTACTGATGAAGTGTACTGAATGTACTTGAACATTCTTGGATGAATTTTATGGTTACTTAAGGAAAGGAGACATGGGGGTGTGAAACTGGTGGGGAAGGGTGGAAGCTGTCTGCAAAAAAAAAAAAAAAAAAAAAAAAAAAAAATCACTTACCAGAATGTTGGGAAAGATGTTGGAACAAGCATTAGAGGTAGCATCAGCAGAGCTTCTAACCAGAAATTAACTATATGGTACTGGAAGAAATTTAATTCTAGTGGAGGCTAATGGTAAGTTTAATGGATGTTAAATGCACCTCAGGAAAAGATATGTCTAAAAGTATAGGATACTGGTGGTGTCATAATGTGGATGCAGTGTATATCTCCTGAAAACAGTGTTTTTAAAAAAAGTATTTTATTAGTTTTCTTTTGTTTTATATAGTCTTTGTCATATGAACATAATAGTTATTAGAAAGCTTGTTCTTTATATAGTCTTCCCAAATATCCCTACAGTTTCACTCATCTGTCCCTATAGGTAGGTATAGATATATACAGGGTTTGACAGAATAAAAGAAATTGATTATTTGTAGATATAGATCTTTTCAAATGTTTACACAATTCAAGAGTAGAAGAAAAGGTTGCTACAGTAACTCATGCCTGTTGTAGCTACACAGCATGACACCCACAGATAGACTGTAACTGTATTTAGGGTTCCAGTTGGGTGGTGAGAATAGAACTAAATGAGTACAGAGGCCCAAATGTGCTACTGAAATAAATACTGGCACTATGGATATGTGATCAAAATATACATATAGACCAGAGATTGCAGAGTTTGAAGTCAATAATAAGCCAGATGGGGATAAGTAAATGCAGTTTTCCCCTCTTTTGATACTTACTGCCTTTAACTATCTCCACCTTTTTTATCACGTTGCCCCCTCAATTGCCAGTCAGTAGTGTTCCTAAGCCTGGGGATGGTGACATTTGTAGTGTACGTGTAGTGTGTAGCAGCCAGGTACACATTCAGCTGCTCTCTCATCTCCCTCATCCCCAGGACAGGGAGAGAGTGAGCTGAAAGAGCTTCTGGGTTGGGATAAAGACCAGGAGATCATTTATCAGTTACTGGCATGGGCAAATCAGACTTGACTCTGGGAAAATTAATTTAATTTAATGTCAAATAATGGTGAGGAACAAAGACAAAATTGTAACAACACCTTCCTACCCCCCCTGATCTTTGCAGGCTCAAATTCAGTAATTCCTGCCCAACACCTCTAACCCACTCCAGCCTCAACCAGGGGAATGGCCGCTTTAGTCAGTCAGGATGGGTTCATCTCTGCTGCAGCTTCATTCTCACACTCTTCCTGTTTCAGTGGGGGTCTCTCTCTGACAGAAGCTCTTGCTTCACCAAGATCTGCCTCCTCTGGCATGGGGCTGTCCATGGGCTGCATGGATCATGGGCTGCTCCCTCGGATTTTTTCCAGAGGCTGCCTGGGGATCCCTGCCCTGGCCCCTGGAGCTCCCCCTCCACCTCACTTCTCCTGTCAGCTTTGGCTCCTGATGGTTTCCCCTGGCTGCCAGGCACTGCTTTGACCTTTCTCTTTCCCACAGAAATGTCACCACGTCGCTGTTGGGCTCTGCTGGGCACCGCGCTGCGCTGCTGCAGAACCGGCTGGAACCGGAATTGGGTGCATTTTGGCGGGCAGCAGCTCCTCACAGAGCTTTCCCTGGAAGCACCTGCAAGGAAACCTGGGCATGGACACCCAAGACAGTGTGCTAATTACTTTTGTACTAATAATATCTTAATTTCTTTATTAGTGTAAAACTGCAACTGATATTAATAAGCTGGGCTTTTGTCTAGGATGATGCAGTGACGTTTTTTTTAAATTTATGACTGGAGAAAATTCCTGTCAAGACTGAGGCGCTTCTTTCTAGATCAGCACTGTGTGGATAAGGACTTTTTTCTGCATTAACTGAGATGAAACCAGACGCTTTTGCCAGTTGTCTTCATCTGATACACTTTCATAATATCTTGTGTTGAGAAGAGTAGATGGGTGAGCAGACAGAGGGGTGGAAAGGCTTCCACTGAATGTCAGTGGAAAACTTGGCGGGATCAACACAAGTCTCACCATCAGCGGCGCCATTTTAGTCTCCTCTTCACTGCCTCCTTCGCTTCCCTTCAGGCCAAGCTAGAGTTTTCCAAGAGAAACCAACTTAAAAGCTGTTTGTTAATATGATATTTGAAGGAAATGCTTCACAGCTTCACAATACACCATTTAGACCACTGCAAATGTGCTCCTGGGGTTGTCCCCGCCTGTTCCAAGGGTAAAGAAAGAAAGCAATGACAAGAAGAACTCTGAGGTACTTCTCCTGTAAGCATTGAACAAGAGCTTGTTCCCAATTGCTATAATGGAAATTAAGGAAACCTTTAAATACTAAGGGGCGGAACAATTTGTCTCTTTGTGGTTTTGCATACAAATCCCAAGGATCCATTTTCTCCATGGCAGTCAGAGTGATTTTTTTTTACCTTTTTCTTTTTTCTTTTTTTTTCTTTTTTTTCTTTTTTTTCCTTTTTTTCCTTTTTCTTCCCTCCTCTCTCTTTTTACACATGCATGCTCTAAATAGATGTTTGGTGAATTATCAGAGTGGGACATGATGTCCTGAAGCAGTCTTGCCAAAGCCATTCAGGAAGATTACCTTCCCCATATCCTGTGCTTTTGTTCTCCAGCCCCAGGAAGCACATTGATAATGCATTTTCAGAGAACAAACTCACCCACTTACCCTGGAAGACTAGTGCAGCCAACCTCCCTCTTTAGCTTTTAAATAACTTCAGATCTGGACAGCAATGAACTATAGATATGTCTTTAACTGAAGGAATATTTAGACAGAATTTGTGAACATGGAAACTGTCTGTAATTAGGGCTAATATCTTAGAACAGCAAGTAAAGGTTGTGCTACATATAAGCATGTGGAGTTAATGCCCATTTAGGTTTACTAAAAATCTTCACAGTCTTCTGAGAAATTTAGGTTATTAAGTACATAATGCACTGTAACTATATGTGCAATGGCTGTTTACTAGCATTCTGCTTTTCTAAATTCCTCCTACATAATATATTTTATAAAGATCCAACGTGCCGTGTTTTGATGGAGTCCTGCAGGGAGAGATGCAATTAAGAATGTTATGCAATAATACATGCTTTTTCTTACACATAATGTGTTTGTGAGCATCATACATGCAGGCAAAAGTGCTGAGCTCAGTAATTCAGATCTCTACAGCCCTGTACCATATTGGCTGCTTTAGCAGTTTTAGCAAAAAGGCAGTAGTTCCAAAAACAATATTAATTATAAGAAGCAGAAAGTAGTTCCTTATTATTTTGTACAATAGTAATGAGGATGTTACTATCTAAAATTTTACTACACTTCAGATGTTGCCATTTTAATACAGATGGCTTATGTCTGAAAAATTCTGTAAAAGAGTGGTGGCAAAGCAGTAAGAGCCATGATCTTTTGCACTCTTAACATAATGTCATTGTCAGTTAATACTTTTTTATAAATTATAAAAAACAATTGTGGGAAAATACTATCTGGCTACCAGTTGTTTTCCTTTTCTTAAAGTTGGATTTTGTATTTCTTATCTTTTGTCCAGGTTTTCTTTAAGTTTACCAGATGTTGGACTTCCTGAACAACGGTTTTGCTGGATTTTCTGCAGTTGCATAAAAGTAAGAACAAGAAAATCTTCCTAAGATATTTAATCTCAAGTTTTGTTTTTCTAATCATAGCTTCTGCTCTTTTCTTACTAACATTCACACATATTACATTTTACTTTCTACAAAAACACGTCATCTAATTAAAGTGAAAAGGTAAAAAGCTTGAATTTTAATACTGAGTGCAGTAGTTCAGAAGGGAAAAAAAGAGTGAATGAGGTTTTAATACTATGATAAATCATAGCAGTACCTTTTATTGTCAATTTAATTTACTACTATATACTGTAAATAACAATAATTAATAGCAGTGCTGTTTTCCTAACTTGTCTGGAGTTACCATCATGACCCTTGTTAGTGCTGCAATAAAAGATAAAACCTTTTGAACTGTAGGTGTGGGTGAATGTCTTTTATGGGAAGTAACACAGTTACAGTTTGAGAAGCTAAATTATTACTCTTTTGTGGATCAAACTTGGACATGTTAGGTAACTGTGAAAGATTTATAAACAAATATCTGATAATTAGGCAAACATTTTGTTATGTATATAAGAGTTACTGTAATGTATTTTTAAGAAAAAAATGAGAGAATGGATTGTATTCAACTCTGTCTTAGTATGCATAGGTGTTCTGCAGACATGTCTACATTAAAACCATGGGGAAATGAAAAGCAACAATTTTCCCTTTGCATGTACTTTTGGGAACTTAGATAATCAGACTAACTTCACAGAGTAATTACAAAACATTTTTCTCATACTGTGAGGTTCAGTATCTGTGGTGATACAGCCCTGGGTGCTCTTTGGCACATTTGAATTCTGGGTGGTGGTTTGCTTTCTGTGCTTTAAAGCAAAAAAATGCCTTTCACCTTTGCGACTAATGCAGAAGGCAAGAGTAACCCTAATGTTTTAGGTTTCTCTGTTTTTTAGATGCCAGAAAGGACACAAATGCAACAGCAGATTTCCAGGGAATGCAGTTATGTCAGCTACAGGTATAGTCAGATAATGTATGACTGCTTGTCATTATGAGTTAAAATAGTGATTAATTTTAGAATACCTGTAGTATGCTTATAGTGGTATAGAATCAAACATAGTGGTATGGTTGATAAATTGATTTTAATGTTAAGCCTTTTAAGACAGAAGTTTTTGGTCACTCTGATGAGTATATGCAGAAATTCAGTAGTATCAGCTACTTGCAATCTTTAGTAAAGAGAAACACTATTACATGTGAGAAATGTTAAACTGGTGTCACACTGGTATCTTCGCACTCTATTTTTTTGAAAGCTATATTGTATCATACAGTGTTAATGATTATTTAAGGGCTACATATTTTTATGTTAAAGAATCATATGAATACCTTATTTTCAATAAACTTCATGTTCTGTAATTTAGATATTTGTCTGCACTGTCTAAAGGAAGTGAAGTGCAGTGTAAATTTTGAAGGAAATAAATGTATTATATCCATTAAACGTAGGAAAATAGTGTTTAATGAGGAGGTATGTCATTTCTGCTCTTTATACACATATATTAAATACATTTACTTATTAAAATATTTTGAGGTTATTGTTTCTAATGAATGATTCTGAAGCTCCTTACTGTAAAAATCTCAGTGGAACTTTCCAGATGGAACATTACAGAGTTTTTATGTTTCTATTCAGAAAATACTTCATTATTTATGGAGCGCATGTTTAGGAAAAAATGCATATATTGGAAAATAGAAAATAACTATGAAGGGTTCATTGAAAGGAAAAATATTCTAAGATCTAGAATATTTAGTACTATATAGAGTTTTGATATGCTGGTGATTTATTTATTCCATGAGTGATTAAAAAAATGTAAAAGATCTGTAAAAATCCATTTTGCCAATGTACAGTAAAATTCCCTTCAGTTTGTCTACTTGTGAAATCTGTAGCTCATGAGCCAGCTTTTTACTACTAATCAGTCATTTTAAGGAGTACAGTAGTATTTTAATTGGTGGCTAATTTAAAATCAGAGTTGATGTAAACTCTCACATTGATCTTGTCTTACTTTTGGGTCATTTGATAGGAGTACATTAATTTCCTTGGCATCTGTGATGACTGCCTCTATTACTGTGGCTTTCAACTGAGTCATGGAATCACAGAATGCAAAGTCAACAGGATTGTACTGTGTAGGATCAGTGCCTCAAAATTCTGGATAATTTCAAACTTTTAGGATGGTTATTAACATTTACCTTGTTGGAAGCTGGCATAGCTATAGGAACTAGACCCAATGGTCCTATGGGTGATGAAGATCTTTTTAAGGAAACAGTGACTCCATCTTCTGGCTGGAAAGAGAAACTGAAGAATTTTTGGTTGAGACTTGAGGACAAATAAAGAAAATACTAAAAAGTGTAGAAAAAGTGTAGCCTTTCTGAATACTTCTAGTTAGCATTCAGAAAATGAAATGCAAATATTCCATTAGTTTCTTCCTTGTTAATTTCTTTTTTTACTTCAAACAGTTTCATATTTTAGGGTAAAGTATATTCCAAGTACATTTCAAAAAAGAAATCTTTATTACATTCATGGTATGTAGGAAAAGTTGGTTCAAATAATCTTTTGAGAACAATGATGTTATGAAAGCAATTTAGAAATTTTGTTGATACTGTGGATTATTGATGACAACAGCAGGTAGTAGAGCAGGTAGGTGTGTTTACCTGGTAGTGAACACATTACTATATGAGACAAATGGTTAAAATGTGTAAAAAGGTATTGAGCAGCCTAATTCACTCCTTTTAGATTCTTTAACTACTCCAGAAAATATTATTCTTTATTGGGAATTGACTTGTATCAGTAAGATCTGTCCTAGTAAAAGATGAGCTGAATCCTGGAAGTTAATTCCTTACTCAAATGAGTGGCTGCAGATGCTGAAGAGCAGTCCATCTGAGGTGAGCAAAGCTGTTCTTTCTGCTTCCTTCTCAGCTCTATGTTGAGTCCAGCTTCAGTGCAAAGAGGAAATATCCAGATTTATTTTGTGGTGTTCTAGTTTCAATTTAGCATCTTCTCTAGAAGTGCCTATTTCACCATGTGGAGGCACAAGATGAAATTGAGAGTTTTCTCTGAGTTGTTTGTACTCTGGATTTAACACCTCTGAAGGTGTTCTTGCCCACCAGGTTTTTGAGAATATCAATACTGGTGATCTCAGAATTATACAAGATCTGAAAAAATTATTAGAAAACTAAGTGATCAAAGAAAGTCCACATTTAGACTTGCTTTCATAGATATCATATTGCAAATAATTTATTTTAGTTCATTTTAGGAAAATTGGGATGTCTGTAGAAAAATGAAATTACCAAATTACATTGTAGCAGTATACCAGTTTCAATGGATCTGAAATCTGACAGTAAAGATTATTTGTATGCATTGAACTTTATGTTGCTAAACAACCCTATTTATGGGAACTTGCTACCTATGTGTACAGTTGGATAAACAGTTTAACTATTCATGTGCATTATTTTATATGATGGAGTGCAGTACAGTAAGTGCACCCAAAAGGATAATACTGCTCACTCCTCTTGTGCTGGAGAGACCACCAGGGACTGGCCATTTAGGGCTATCAGTAAACCAATACTGTGCTAGGGTGAAAGGAAGCATATGAATCATAAAGGTAGCATGCTTCACCTGTTTTGTTGCTAGCTTTATGATTTCATGCTGCTTAAGCATTATGATTTTGTGATTGAACTGTCTGTTTTCCTCCCTTGCAGTGTAATAAGATGACATTGAAGAAAAAACTCCTCTTTGGGTTACAGGGTGTTTAAATATATCAACATTTGATCTGAATCCCTGATTTGCCCTCTGTTCTTTTCAGTTTCTGAGTTTGCCGTCTCTTCTAAATTACTGCATGAATACTTCGAAGAGAAGAATAAAAAAAAGAGTCAAAGTTTTCTTCAGTTAGAGAGTGTTTGACTCCCATTTTGTTTGCTTTTTCTTCCATGTCCTCTTCTGTATGTATTCTGTGCTTCACTTAATAGAAATAGGGATAAAATGGCGGTAGCACCTTTCCTGCCAATTTAAATCCACATGCCAGTATGAAATATTATATTGTAGATCCATATTTAATAGGAATACTTCCTTTTAAAAGAATACCCAGTTTTCCAGTTAAGAGCTTTACACTAAAAGTCCTGCTGACTGCTTATTTCAGCCAAGGAATAGATAAATCTGAAGTTTTTTGATCCAAAGATTACTGTCTCACTCCAGAATATCTTTCTGTGCTTTTTCAAACAAAAAGTTAGAAGTTTTGATCAAACTCTCAGTCAACTTAGACATGAGAAATGAACAAGGGATTTGACAAAATATTGTCATTTAGGTTGTTCATGTTACACATTTATTTCTGAGTTTTCTCTTCTTCTGAATAATGTATTTATTTATTATCAATGTAATGTTTTATGTCTTGGATTTTTATAGTACATTTGCATATCTGATACTGCTCTTAGGAGCAATAGAGCTTGATAACAATAGTGACATCCACAGAAGGATGTTAGAAGGAATTATGGAGATGAAAGGTCTCTACCATCACTGTAGTTTTAGAGCCATTATTTTCAAGGGCATTCTAGATAAATGACCATTGCATTTCAGATAAAAAATTTATATTGGTTTAAAACAATTTTAAAAAACAATTTACTTCAAGTTCTTTTAGTTTCCATTAGTATCCTGAAAGTTTGGGTTTTGAGCTTGCAGTATTTTCTCATAATTACTAAATGTTTGAAACATAAACTAAAAAAATTATTTATTAAACTAAAAAAAAAATATCCCCTTACAGTTAGAGGAAGATGAATGAATTCTAGAAAGACAGTAAAACAGGAGGAAATTGTATTTACTTTTAAAATTGTATTTTTAAATAATGTGAAAGCTCCTGTTAAATCCTCTCAACTTTGAGCTGTATCATATGATGAATTGGGTCACTGTGCAAATTCTATCTCCTGAAGTCTGAAGGCAGTATTGTTCCACACCTCTGCTGGGGAATACCACACAGATGTTCATGGATCATGACATTCTGTTTTCTGTTGATCAATAACTGTCATCTGTCCCCTGAAAAAGCTATTCTCTGTGCCTAGAAAAAGAGCTGTCTATGGGGGGGAACTGAGGAAGCACAGGTTTTAGTGATGTGTTCCAGATTATATGAGGAGTTTTTAGCAAAACTGGGAGTAAACCCCAGAGCTCTTGATCTCTGTTCTTCAACTACAGGATGATCTTTTATCTTTGGCAAAGCACTCTGTCAGCTCTGCTCACACTTCATTTTATCCATATGGAGATGTTAGTACTTTCTGTAACACAGTTAAGCTTTCTGAAGATTGAAATAGTTTAGGAAAAATAGCTAGCATAGTGATATAACCTCTGTGAAATACATTTCAAAGTAGATGTTTAATTCAAGTGGACACCTTGAAATCTTGAATCAAGAAAGGACTATGTATAACAGTTTACATGCTGTAGTAATTGGAAAGTGAGGAGTAGAAAATGCAGTTCTACAAAACTAGCTGTTTCAGGTAGAACATCTAGATGTGCAGGTAAAGTAATTATAATCTTTTTTTTTTTTTTTTTTTTCCCTCATGGTGAAACATAGAAATATCTTTATTTATTTTCTTGATATGTTGATTGCTAATCCAAATGCCCTTACCTGCCTACCTTTACCTTTTCCTGTATGAAAATAGGAATCTGAATGCAATTGCTCTAGTGACTGAAAGGATCCATTCACAAGGGAGTTATTTATGTTAAAAAAGAAAAAAAATAGAAAAGAAAAAACACCCCACAATTGGATAAAATACAGAGGAAATAAGTTCTGTATTCTTAGGTCTTTCATCAGCAGAATGCTGTTAATATATGCTATTAGGTAATTTCAAGTGTTCCTTTAATCCTTCAATTGCTACTAAAATAGATTTATAACACAGTGAAACTCAAATGATGCCCACTGTATCTATTGAGCTTTTCTGAGATAAAACTAATGATATGTTAATTATATATTTCAGTAAAGTAGCTGTATCTGTGTAACTACTGTGTAGATGGATGTTTGAAATAGAAATGTCAGGGGAAAAAAAAAGAAAAGAAAGGAGAAACAAAAACAAACAAAAAAGCAAAGCAGCTGCTTACAACTACCTGAAAGAAAGATTCTCTCTTGTCCTAGTTTCCTCTTGGTGAATAAAATGTGATGTGATCGGGTCACTACATGTAAAATGCTGTAAGAATGTGATGTGTGCTTCATCATTATAAAATTCAACATTCTTGAACCTTTTATTCCACCCTGTTCATATTTATCTTTTTGGTCCTGCCTTCATCGGATACCACATTTGTATTGATAAATTGTAGGTACTTGGAGATGTATTGATGGTCTGAAGACAGTTCAAAATGTAGAGTGCTGTGGCTTTGCATATCATTACACCTAGCTCGCTCTTTGCCTCTTGAAAGCTGTCGATTTGTGCATTATTGCTATTCAGGCTGATAAATGACAGTAATTGTTCTTAAGTTGAAGAGCTGGCTTAATGTGCTGACTTGCATGGGAATTCTGAGCACCAGGGTTAAACTAATGCTCCGCTGGTTCTAACAAAATGGTCTTTTCCAGCTCAGAATAGATACTTAATTGAATTACTTTAGTTTTCATGCATTTTGCAGCTTTGCATTTCAAGAAAAAATATTCATAACAAGATCAGGGAATTCAGAGCTGTTCATAGGGAGGTCAGGCTCGGTATGTGCCCCCACTTCAAGGCATCTGCTCCCTGCAGCTCCACCACAATTAAAAAAAAAAAGAGAAAAAAGTTGAGAAGGAGAATATGTTAGTCTTACAATGGCAGTGAAAAAGACATTAAAAATTAGGTGTAGATGTATCCATTTATTTTTTTTTACTGCCCCACTAGTGGAACTTGGTATAAGACACATTTATAAAGATGAAATACAGCTCATTTTGTGGGATTTTTTTAAATGGTGTTTTTCCATGTGTAATGACACTGATTTTTCAGCATATTAAATCTTGGAGTGATGTCTTAAAGCCTCTGTTAATTCTAAAAAAAATTAAATATATATATTTTTTCAGGTATAACTCAGGAAAAATCTTCATGAAATCTGCATTTTTGGTCTCAGATATTACCCACAGAATTCAAATCAAGAATTCCAAGTTTTCAGAACTTGAGTTTCAGAACTTGTATTGAATTGTTCACATTTGGCACTGCTTATTTGTGCTACAGTACGAACTAAGGCTCACAACTGAAATGGCTGAGTGTCTCAGTTTCTTTGCCTCAGCCAGTTGTCTTTGTTTGAAGCAGTCTCTATATCATTCTTTTGGGTGACAGCTGTGCATTTCCACTTTCCTCAGTACTGAAAAAACTATTTCAAATTAGATTTAAAAAAAAAAAAAAAAGCTGTTAAAGAAGAAAATAGCTGGATTCAGAGTGAAATTTATTTATTTCATTGTGATTCGCTATGATTACTGGCTTGTTTCAGGTATAAATATTGAGTGGGATCAGTCCCTTTCAGAAGGTACAGAAAGTGTTCCCTTTTACCTACAAAGATAATATCTTTATTAATGGTCTTCAGTAGTTCCAAGCATGACATTTGGGATTTTCTGGGTTGTTGCCATAAAGACACTGATTGTCATCCTGGTTTGAGCAGTGTTAAACCTTGACAACTGTTCATTCAAGGAGAATTTTAGTCACAACCTTACTGCAAGATTCTTGTCTTCTTATTTATAACTGTGTGTGTAATGTATGTATTCAAACAAAAGTTATGAAAATACTAGGAAAATAAGGAATTCAATGGTTTTTTTAGTCATCCTAGTAAACAGGAGTCCTTTTCCTTATTCTTAAGAAGGATATTTATTAACAGTCATATAAATATGATAGATGATCAGTGGATAACCTTACCAAAAAGACATATCTTTTTTTTTTCTTTTCTTTTTTTCCAAAGACTTGTGATTGTTACTCTATGTAATTAAAGGTTAATTCTCTTTCAGATAGTTTCAGAGCTGGGTTTTTAAATCAGTCACCTACATCTAGCAACTAATCACCTGCAATTGCTATGAGTTCAAGGGTACATTTGATGTTTGGGACCACTGTAGACTTTTCATGGGTATGCAGATGTACTCAGCACATATCTTTGTCATTCCTAAAGCTGATAATTGAGCTGAGAAGTAGAAAGGGTTACACTCATTGTCTATCAATTGTTACACTCATTGTCTATCAAAGAGATTTACTGTTTTGGACTAATTTTGATAAAGTAGGTAAACTTGTTATCACTGGAAACACTTGGCAGCTCTTAGGGGAATATCTATGCTGTTTAGATTAGGTGTTGAGATTCATCTATTGAATGTGAAAGAGAAACTTGGTTATATTGGCTGTAAAAAATTTCAGTTTTCTTCCTTCCTACTCCCATGTTGCAATACAAATTTCTTACCTCTACAGATATTTGTGCATTTACTGAGTTAAAATTCATTGAACATACCAGTTAATTCCTACTGGTTACAGTTAAATCCTCCATTCTATGCATTAAATACATTTCCCAGTAAGAAGAGTCTCATTACCTGACTGTAATGGTATGTAAAATGGAGATTTTAACCTGTCATTTTCTATTTTTTTTATCTAGCTGCTTTAAAATGATACTATAGTAATTTATTGCTTTTGTAATAGGAAAACAGCGTTAACTGAGTTCATAGGAAGGTGGACTTCTTAGGCCTTGTGCAGATACTGTATTTCTCCTTAACTTTATTCAACCACTTTTCTTGACTGAGCTCATTTTTTGTTATTCATGAAACTAAAGCCATTGCAGCATAAACCTTAATGGATGCTATCTTTCACATGCTGATCTTCTTATGCCCAGTTTTCTTGCCAGGTCTCTGAGAGAAGGTTAAAGAATATTGTGACTCAGGCATATATTTTATTTTTCTTAACCTACTCCAGGTCTTTAAATCTTTGCAATTCAAGTCGGGATAAAGAAGAAAGTGTGAAAGTTCAGCTCAAAGAATAACTTTGGTAATACAAAATTCTGAATTTTTATGCTATTGGTCACATTCAATATGTCTTCATAAGTTTTACATAATTGCTAACACTTTTTTTCAGAAATTAATTAAAAAAAATTGCCTCATCTTTTTAGCTTAAGAAGAACTTTAAAACACAGATTTTTTTCTTGTTATAGATTTATTTCTGGCAACATTAATTTTATTTTAAGTTTATTGTGAGCACTTTTCAAACACAGAATATGTCTCTGCTGAAGACAAACAGATGTCATCTCTCCGTATGTATGGACTGAAAAAACCTTGTGAACTGTTTGATTCAGCCAGTTGGTATTAAGACTATCTTAAAATTAGTAATCCATTAATTATTGCTTTTATGGTCTGTTTTAGCAGTATCATGGGGTCCAAAGTACACCTTTAGTTCCAATATCTCAATATCTCCAATATGAAGAGAAGAGCTTGCTTGCTTCAGGGTTCTAAGCAGGTTCTGCTGACATGAGTTGAAACCCTGAAGAGATGGTCAGCTATGAAAATTTAGTTTAAAAAAATAGAGCAGTTCACTGGTTCCTTTGTTGGATGTGAACTCTTTTTTTTTTTTTTTTTTTTTTTAAGTGAAATAGTAACTTCATATAAAATGAAATTTAATTTCTCCTGATTCAAGTGTTGTCGCAATGTGGAAAGAAAATATGGGAAAGAAAATACAAAGGAAAAAAAGTAAGATGAGTATTTTGACTGCGAAGGTGAATTTGTATTTTTCTCTTCACATACTTAATTCTTCCTTTCAAAGGAACATTAAAAGTGTTACAAGAATGTAGTCTTGTGGTTCTGTATCATGCTGAATCTGTAATGATCATTTCCAGCTCGTTGACTCTCAGCTGACCTCATGGAAATACCCTTATATGACTTTATTCAGTTCTTCAGGTGCTTGTGGCTTTAATTTGGAGTAGTCATGGTTGCTTCAGGATTTATCACACAACCAGGCTGCTGATGGCTGGTCTTGCTTCTTTTATCCTTCTGGTCACAACTTTTCTTTGCACATACATGCACTGTTCATGTGATCCAGCAGGAAATAACCATGCAGATGTTTCAGGGTTGAAAAGGAGAGGGTTTTGCTGTCTGCTTTCTTGTTTCCTGTGTTAATCTGTATGCTTCTATAGATGGATTCACCATTGTGTATTCACTATTCCTTCTAAATCAGAGCTCCAACACTTTAACTGGCTATACATGGCCATTTTGTGTCAGGGTGCCTACATCAGGAATCTTGTCAAAATTGACCAACTTCTTTCTCTAGGAAGGAAAAGGAAAGCAAAATAGTATTTGCATGGGATAATAATAATAAAAATTTTTCAGAAAGACTTCTACCAGAGGCTGGAGTGAATTAGTAGACAAAATTCCTATTTAAAGCTTATTTAAATTTCATGCTTTATGCAAGGTACTCTGTAGAACAATGTTATTTTTTTTTTCCCAGAAGGATGAACTCTTCTGCTGCAGGCATGCAAATATTGTTACAGCAGCCTATACATCACCCTTAACTTTTCCCAACCTTTCCTTTTCAGAGTCTTGAAACTTTCTTAAATTACACTCAGTGTTATGAAATAAAACTTGCAAGTTCTTTGAGTTTGAAATTTTAGTCTTTGAACTAAAATGTTCTAGGTATTTCTTAGAACTAGATTACAGGAAATATGTTAGCGGCTAATATTCAAATAGTGTTAGAACTGTTTTTTGGATGTTTTAATGTTCACTTTCTTTGCAATAGATCTTTACCGGGAGGGCATATTTCAGTTTTACATTTTGCTGTCCACATAAACATATCCATGTGATGATTTTTTTGTTTCATGTGTGTTCATTACAAAGTTTTAACTTGGCAGGTGTTACAATCCACCCTGTGGTCGATATAACTTAATATTCAGATCCCGCAATAACAAAGTCCAACCGCGAAGGGTCAGGTGCAAATGGAAAGCTTTATTTGGTAGACAACAATATGGAGTCACCTGGTAGAGATCTGGCAAGTTTGTTGAGAGAGAGAAGGAGAGATAGGGAGAGAGATAAGAGTATCTCCACCCGAGCATTCTCCAAAGTCCCGATGCTGCTTCTCCCCGGGGGGGCGGGCCAGGCCAGTCCCGGGCGGGCCAGTCCGGTTTTAGGCGGCGGTGATTGAACGCATCGGTTTGAACTTGATTGAACTGCCTTACATGCTCCTGGAGTTTCCAAACTTCGGGAATGTTGCTATTCATGCCCCATCGTAATGGCCTGAGGGTACTGTCTGGAGTGGCCCTTATCTAGTCCCGGTCCTTAGCCGGGAGTTTCCCGGTTACCCCGGGCCGTCCGATCGCTGCCGGCTGCATCTGAGTGAGACCCCCTCACTTGGCTTTTCCAGTCCCGGTGCTTATCAGGAATCTATGCCCAACATTCAACTTGCCCCGTTGTCGTTTGAGGCAAAGACAATTCTGCTGAATGGGGCCTCACAGCAGGTAAGTTTTCTGTAGTCAGGGTCGAGATTTCTGCTTCGGAAAAAGCTACGATAGAATGTAATTACATCTTGAAAATGCTGTCCTGTAATTTTGATGTTCATGAAATACCATGGTTGGTACCCTGGTAGGAATAATTTCATATTGTGAAAGCATTAAGTTTTAGTCAGTTATTTGGAAATGGTCTCACCAGCTGTGTAAGATTCTGGCTCCAGGTTCCTTAATTGGCTAAATCATTGCAGGAGTTTTGGTACTCATGGGTTTTTGCTTAGGTAATCAAGCTGGTTGCTGTTATCTTGCTGTGTTACAAGGGACGACTGCAAGGTTTCAGGTGAAGTAACAGTAACGCAAGTCCAGACCAGACTCGCAGAGGTTTTTTTCACTTTATAGCTTGGAGAAGTAAACAGACTGTGATGATTTTGGTTTTGTTTTTGTTTTTTTTTTAAATGCTAAGGCAAAAGTCTCAATCTTAGTTTACATCAACTCCCCCCAACAGTTCTCCCTTCCTCACCCAGTCCTAACATTCGCTACGGAACCTCTTTAGACTTAAGTGGGTACAACTGGTGCTGCAATCACAAACCGCCTGGGGAAAATAAATAGCTTATAAGGGTGTTTCTTAGTTAGTTCTGCAGCGGTTACAATTTCTGTGAGTTCCTTCCATTCCTGTTTTCCTACTTGTGCTTGGAAACCAGTTAATTCTTTCCAACGGAAGGGGTATGTGTATGGAGTTTATGAATATGTATATTTGGAATGTAAAAAATGCATTTTGGGTGAGGGATTTAGAAAGGTTTGTTTGATAAAATAGTGATTATTTTGTGATGATTTAGACTTTTGTTTTACTTTGAAAGTTTCCATGAAAGCTGTGGAAGAGTAGTAAGTAGTCAGACATTTTTGTGTCATAAATATGGCCTACTTATTTTATCCTAATTATGATACTCTCATAGAAATGAAGATATTATAATGCAGAATATATTTTGTTCTCTGTTTGTGAGTTGAGGGGCTGCTGGGGTATGTTATTTTTTTAGTTTTCTTTTATAATCAAGAATCCTAGGAAAGGATAAGTTTTTTTTCTTTCCTTTTTTTTTTTTTTTTTTTTTATTTCTTTGTGGTCGTCCCTAATAATTTGTTAAGAGCTGACCATTCAACAGAATATCACAAACTTTATGGCTGACCATGGAAAAAACTCGATATTTTCTGAATGGATTTCATAATCTTCTCTTTGGTATGGTCATGATTGACACATTTTAGCAGTCAAGCTTCTTCCTACTGAATTTGATAGCTGCAATACTCAGGCATATGGATATTTGCAAAGTGGTGAGCTAGGAAGAATCTTGAGGTTTTAGCTAACAGTGCCTCATTAAAACATACAAAGCAACCCAAGAAAATGAAGAGGAATTTGCAGCACTTAAAATAGACTTAATGTTTAGGTAATAGAGTTAAGCTAAATGTAGAGGTGCACAAATGCTTCTCTCCTTGGTTACTATTTTTCAGGAGTATGGTGTATATCAGGAACTGATGTTTGTATATTTTTTTTCTATTTCTTGCCTAGTCTGCAAGAGTATTTCATTCTTGGAATGAAGAGTGTTTTTTCTTTTTCATCTTAAGGAAAAAAATCTGGTTAATGCTGATTTCCCATAAAGATGATAACGAACTATATTAACATTGTTTGGTGAACTGATTCCTTTTGACAGAAAGGGAAACTATGAAGTGTGCAACAAATAGCCTTGTGAATCTGCCAAGCAGACTGCTTTGTATACTTGTTCAGGGTTTACTGTGTGGAAAGCTAGTGGGTTGTAGTGATGCACTGATAAGTGTGTAAGCATTTTCAGGATAAAGATTTTTAAATTTATATTTTCTGTAAGATTTCTGCTTACACCATCTTGTAGTTTGGGATTCTGGCTCATTTTCTGTACAGAGGTCTTTAGTGTTTTTTTGCATTTGATTTTGTTTCCAGGAAAACACAACAAATCTGTGATCATTACAGCATGCCACAGTAATGATGAACCTTTGGGTTCTATTCGTGGAGCAGACTTGATAGTTTGAAAGGATATTTTCATCCAAAATAGAGTAGTAGAGGGGTAAGGAAATGCATTAGTTTGTTTTGTTATAACAGATGCATTTGTCAAGACTGACCATCAAGAGGCTGAGATAGCTTCATTGTTTTAGATGGGTAGCTAATTACTGTGGTTTTGTTTTTGTGGGTTTTTAATTTTTATTTTATTCCTATTTCTGCCCTTCTTATGGTGGCTGTGAATTAGCCTTGTGCTGTTTGCTAAAGTATCAGGCATTTTTATACATTTGGTATATTGAATGGCAAATACTTGATGTAAAGGCTGCAGTTTTACTCTATAACCAGATTGTAAAATATGAACCGAATTAATCATAACTGCAAAGAGTAATGGCACATTTTCTCTTATTTTATCTTTACTGCCTTTCAGATCATGGTTTAAAACCTTCTACATCTGGTGCACAGAATGAGGCAGCAGCTTTGGTAGTGGATAGCAAGAGGCAAAGGTCAAACCAGAGGCTGCACAAATATTGTGCACTGGATTTATTGTTTTAATTAAGAGTGTGGCAGTTCATCATAAACTGTTTATGGTGTTTTTGCACAGTGCAGCATTTTGAAATCAGCTGTTTTAATGAAAACATAATGTCATATCTGTCAAAGTTCTAAATATTTTGAAAGTGAAGTATGAAAACAAGAACTTTAATTCAGGGTTTTCTGGGATTAGCTCTTGGAATTGTTTTAAAATCCCTTATGTGTCATATCACAGGTAGCATAGCTCTGTGTTAGAAAGGGAATGGAAGGTACTATATGGAGCTCGTTATTTAATTGTGAAAGTACATGCTGAGGGTTAATGTACTGAAAGACAAAGCTGTTATGATTTGCATTGGAATTCTAGAATTAACAGAGATAAGGCACTTCCTTCTTCAGAAGTGATGTGCAATTGTTGTATCCTGATTGTACTCAAAAAACCAGCCCAAAACACCCAACAAATAAGACCCCCAGATGAGTGAATCCTTAAAGCTGCAAAGAAATATGCTGTGGCTCACATGGTACCATGATGTATTAGCATCTGAGTCTTTGTAACTAATTATTTACACGACCTAATGTCTTTCTGTGGACTTTAAGGCTGAGCATTTTGTAGTCTAGCAATTTTCTGCTATTATGTACTCATGTAGATTTGTAAGGCAATTTCATTTACTTTTTTTTTTGTAGTTTGATAAAATATTTGTATAATCTGAAAATTATATGTTTGTAGTACTCTCCTTGGAAAATAGAAATTAAGTCTGTCATTATGTCTAGGCCACAGTAGTTGACTGAGCAGGGTAATGCATGTTACATTTTGTGCTATACTTGGTCAAGTTTCATATATATCGTATTCCACGTTATTTTATTAAATTTAATATCTGCACTTCCTATTACCAGACATGCCTCTCATTCAAAGCACAGAGGCACAGTTCTCTAATCAGAAGTGACAAGCTATATACTTTCTTTCAGCCATTATTCGGTAGCCTAGAGCTAGAAGCTCTGTTTCCTTGAAAATGTTTTGAATTGGGTTATTTTTATTGAAGTATTAAAGTAATTCTTCAGATTTTAGGCTATTATTTAAGTACTTTTGGGAGAATGCAATAACGTCTGGGTTCTGTAGCCTTTGTTATGTTAACAATTGTAGCTGCTAAATGTATCTTTTTAATGCTTGTTATGTAAGTGTCTGGAAAAATCATCTGACTGATAGTAACTAACAGTATTTAGAAAATAAGATTAGTTGGCTAAATTAGTTTACTATTGAAGTATAATATCAAAATGATTCATTATTTAAATAGACCCATAGGTTCTGGTTGCCATACCTTCACCACCCAATGTGTATGATTAACTGTTTGCTAATTTCCTGCAAAGCTCATATTTTGCAGATTTATTCTTGAGGATTCTGAAAATGATACTTCCCTATCTTAAGGCAGTCTGTTGCTTGTGATGAGGCTGGCTAAAGCCCTACACAAGAATGTTTAATGTTTTGGTTTGAATATTTTTATTTGAAAGGTCTTCTGGAGTCTTTGCAAATTTTCTATCTCCTTCTCTTTTCTTTGGATAGAAAATAGTGAAAAAAATTTCAAAACAGGTAGGGCAGGTTTGGTACCAAAGAAGAAAGGAATCAATGCTCCCTACCTCAAAGATAGGAGCTGCTTTTGTACCCCCTCTGAACTAGTATGCATCAAAGAGAAGCTCAAGGTGAAGCAGCTTTATTGGGGATATAATCTTTTTGGCGTATGGGTTTTGGGGGGAGAGTTGGGATGTATCATAGAGGAACTGCCAGTATGGGTTAGAACTGGGTGAACAGAAGTGTAAAGAGATGCAGAGTGGTGTTACTGGGTCTCCCTTACATCAAAAGAAATATTGGCCCTTGTCAAATGGAGACTGAGCCTTGAGAAATTTTGCAGTGATGTTGATGTACGTGGAGAATAATGCTAAGAAGTAAACTCCATTCTTGAAGACAACGTGAGAAATATGTAAGTGAAAACAGGGTTGAGTTCCATCATATTGCCAGGCAATGTGGTTTTGTATGTAGTGTTGATTTAGTTTAGGTATAGTTAATTACATGCAAACTATACTGTTTGATTTGAAAATGAAAACTGCATCACATGCACAAAAATAGGTAACTGTTCTGTGAAAACTATGACCCCGAAAAGAATTCCAGAATGGAAGTTATTACAGTTGGTTGGATTAGAATTACAATTCAACTGTATAATTTTTTGGAATTAATTTGTCACTAGTTGAAAAACAAGTATAGGTAATATTGAAGTGGTTACTATTAAATAAAATGGGTAGCAACTGGTGTGAACGAATTGGGTAAAAATGAGATGACTGAAACCTGTTAGAAGCTAAAACATTGACTCCAATAAAAACTAACTGCACATAGAGAATGGAAACATCAGAGTAATGATATTACTTATCAAAAATAATTCATAAGATGCTGAGCAATGCTTTGAAAAGATACAGAGTGGCAATAGAGGGATTTGAAACGAAATGAAAATCACAAGAAATTGACTTGAGAAGGGTTGAATGCAGGCAGGGTATTATGGGCAAGTATCTCATCCTGGCCCTGTTTTCTTCATTCCTTCTACTGATGTCTCCACCGCCCACTACTGGGGCCAGGATAATTTACTTCTTGATCTGACCCAGTCACTTGAGCTAAGAATCCATGTGTGCAACCCGAATGGTGGGTAAGTGATGGAGAATCCTTTCTGCTTCAATGCCAGCAATTAGGCAGTGGAATGAATGGTTTTGCCTGCTGTCTGCAGAGATGCTAGGAAGGGTAAGTGTATAGCCTGAACAGATAAGCAAAAGGCATAACATTCCTAAACACCCTGGCTCCTATCTGACCTTTGTTTTAGGGGTGTAATTGGGATCTGGCCATGGTGTACAACTACACAGCTTGAAAATGCTTCTGGATCCCGTTGTATAATGTAGCTGTAGTTGGCTAAATCTTGCTTGGTACTTTCTGAGTCAAGTGCTATATCTGGTATTTAATAGTTTAACAGAGCTGGTCTGCAAGTGACAAGTAAATACATGGCAACTGGGACATGGGAAACTGAACAGTCCATGCTGACCCAGGATATGCTTGACACTCACCAATGCGCTTCATGGGATGTCACCTTGCCTCTCCTGGAGAAGTGACTGTCAGAATTTGTTAGCAATGGATACACAAGAAAAAAATTTGCTGTATCCATTCTGTAGTAAGAAGGGCAAATTTTAACCTGTTTTTATTCACTGCTTGTAGCAATTTAGTTTGATCTGGCTTGAAGTGGTGTGGCAAAAATAAATCGGGCTACATATAATGCAGCTCCTTTTGGCCTTCAAAATAGAAGGAACTTTTTTAGATATGTGCATCTGTAGCACTATTAATGAATATTAAAATTCATTAATTCCTCTGCTGAAATTACCAGATACAGCACTCGCTTTGGATAGATATAAAAAATTTCTTTCATATGTGCAGCTTGACTATGTTTAGTTTTTACAATTTCTATTTTGAAATCTAAGTTGGTAAAATTTGGAAAGATGTCAGTCACTTGACAGGGCAACAGAAAAGTTGTTCAGCATTTCAGGGGTACTGCATGTACATAGGACCACTTTTATATTTCAACTTTAAAGTCCTGAATTTAAAAAAAGCATCTGTGTTTCTGCAGAGAAAATGCATGGTGTGCCTAGCATGCATTATATTAAAAAGAAAAAAAAATCCAAAGAAACAATGGAAAAAATTGTACGTCCTTCAAAACTTCTGCTTTCTGAGGTGTATAGGTTTTTACAAGCTGCTAATCATGGGCACCGTTTCATTTGTAGGAAAAAAAAAGCCGGTTCTTGACAATAATGTGGACATAAAGGTAGAAATGACGAGAACACTTGAATGAAATTGTATGTCTGGACTTTTCACAAAGGACAGAGGAATATCTATCCTAAAATAGGACAGATAAATAGTATTTGGGTGTCTTCTGTTTAAATGTTGGTGCTGGTATTTTAAGTGATGCATTGTTAACAAATGTATAATTGACATTCTTAATGTTAGCCTACAGTTTTATAGGTTAATTTCTATAGTTTTAAAGCAAAAAACCCCCATGGATTTGTTGTAATAATCTACAGCAAGATAAAATGAATAGAAATATTTGAAAATATATTAAGATATATGTATATACATGGGACATTAGTGCTATATACAAAATATATTAGGAATATGTTTCAAAATATTTCAAACATTGTTGACCTTTGTTATATAATACCAAGCTTGGGGAAATATATTTGCATAGATTTAGTAATATATTGTAAATAACTACACGAGACAGTGCACATTTTTCCTTAAGATGCAGCATTATAAGCAAGACATTAAATTATGCCTATCAGACAAAGCAGAATCTCAACATTTTTTTTATAGCACATTCTATTGGGAAGACATCTCTGCTTCTAAAAAGCACATGCATTAACTGCCTGATTCATGTGGTGACATGTGGCATATCCAAATGTGTTATGGATCTCCTAGGAATAAAAACAACATAGCAAAATCATCACCTTGGGATGTTCATTGAGTGAATATTTTACAGACATACTCCTTTTATATTTATATAATAATTTAGTGTTATGACAATTTTTTTAGCAGTGTTGGCAGTTTTTCTTTTTTATAATGGTATTATATTTGTGAGCCTATTAAGTGCACATGGGCTAAACTGCAGAAAAAAGTATTTTTCATAATTCCTTAGGGTGCTTGTAACAAAGGAACCATATTGGTATAGAAAAATGTTAATAAAAGGTCAAGCAGAACCTTCCAATGTTTATCATGATAGCAATAGCAATTTGGGGCTTTTTTGAATTGTATATTCAAGAAGGAGATCTATGGAAACTCTACCTACTGAACTTTGTATTTGAACTCTATTAAAAGACACGTCCAAGTTTTAGCAGTAATCAAAGTAGTTCCTTTCTACTATTTTTTTTTTTCTTTTAAATACGTGGGAAGTGGTGTGAAATTGTATGAAGCAAGCTCAAGAAGCTTGTTTCTTTTGCCGTGTTTGTGTTACAACTATTGCTATGTGCTCTACAGCTGAGAATTGTGTAATATCATCAGTGTATTAATTTTTGCTCCTCCAGAGAGCTGGCATTCAAAATGGGAAATGGCTTTTGGAAAAGTGTGTTCATGTACAACAGTTAAGGAAATGCTGACTTACAGTTTAGGAATTAGTCTGTTCATTCTGGTGCATAATCATATTGAAAATCATCTTAAATCTGTATTTGTGCTGGAACAAAGACCTAGTGAGGCTATTGTTGATCAGCTCTTAAGTCTCCTAGAGCCTTATATGAAAGTCTGAGCTAAAATTTTGATTACATGAATCTTTTAGAGTTGTTTTTTGCAGAGATGCTGTGGTTTGTTCCAGGTTTAATTATGGAATAGATGCCTGTATTTTGAGTGTACAGTTTATAAAATTCCTTTCCATTTTTTTCTAACACATTTTAAGTAGTAAAAGCCAGGTAATGAATGTGGTGACTGTCTCTGAACATAACAAAAGCTGTGTAGCTGATTTAAATTTCATTGGTACCCTGCTAGGTGTTCTTTCAAACTGACTAGGTGTCTTGGTCTTGCACCCCTTAAGTCTCTGTGCTGATTTTATTATTTTTAAAATTTTAAAGTACAAACTGTGGTAGGATTAACTATGGAATGAATGTATATATGTATCTTTATGCTCTTTTGCTGCGAGATTACAGTTTACCAGTTTTTAACAGCCCCTCAATGAAAGAGTAGTAAGTACATTTCTGTGCTGCTGCTTTGTGCATTAAGTTGCTTGACTGTATCCTAAAACAAATAATCCAATTTTTTCATTGTCTTCCTGGTGACAAGAATGGGCCATAAACTTCAGTATAATATTTAGGAATGAGTATTGTTACACCTGGCAATTGGATTAGGATTAAGTGCTACAGAGATTCTCTCATTCCTGATAAATTTGGAATACACAGATCTCCAAATGAAAATGCATCTTCAGACCAGTATTTTGATGATACTAATCTTCCACTTCTGCTTCAACAGATAAAAACTGTGCTAGGTGCATGTAATAATGCACAGTGCAGAACTGATATTAAGAATTCTGAACCAGTTACTTCTCTAACTTATTTTCTTCAAACTGCTTTGTAAATCTTTCTCTGATAGTGTGCTATACTTTAATTATATGCAAGTTACAAGACTTATGCTGCAGATTAAAATACTGACCAGAGACAAACACTGCATCTCTTCCAAATAGAAATGTGTTTTCTGTGAGAAAGTGTAGATAAAGGCTATTTTCTTGAAATTGATCCAAGTTGGCTCCACAGGAACAGAAGCATGAACATCCAAAGTAGCTGTAACAGCAGGAAATTCACTTTTCATTGCCATTTTGCTGTATCCCCTGTGAGAAGGGTTGAAAATAGTGCAGGGGCACTACAGGAAATCTATATAAAATTTTTTTAGAGATCCATCTTATTGTGTAGCAATTTTCCCTTGTACTGTACTTAGTATTTCTTTTTGGCAGAGACAGTAGTGGTGATTTTTGTGTTTTCATAGAGGTATAAAGAATTTAAGTGTTAACACAGAGCAAATTATGTTGGTAAAATGTGCTTTTCATTGTTCTCATATGGCCTAGAAAAAATGTCGTGTTCATCCAGTATGCAAAAAAAGTTATTTGTTGCAAAATCCTTTTTATGCATCAAAAGGCTTTCCTGAAAGCTTTGCTGTACAGTGAAACTGCATAGAAATTTTTTAAAATTGTATAGAAACCGTTAAATTGTGAGTTGGTGAACTAAGGTACATGGAACCCACATGATGAAAAGATGAAACATCTTGAACATGGGTTTGCTGCTGAAGTACTGCAGTTCCTATGATTTGAGGGAATAGGAACTGTTGTAACTTCAGAGGTTTTAGATCAAGAGACACAGATTGGTACTCAAATGTTGCTTGCCTACAAAATAAGTATCTTGGAAAGTGTCAGTTCTGGTTTTAATTCTGAAATGTTTGAATTTCACAATAGAGTTTTGAGTTTTGCTGTATGTTTTGGTTCTCAGCTACCAGGGATACAACAGAAGCATTGAGGCATGGCATGAAGCCTAAATTAATAAGCTCTTTCAGGCTTATTAGGCTGGGCCCTGTGCTGACACTGCCAAATTGGGCAGCTGGGGGAGGAGGGAGGTAGCAGCAGGGGTCAGAACAACAAAGGATAGAAGACAAGGAGACAGCATCAGGCAAGTGGCAAGAAGCAATGTGGTGAATAGGAGGCAGGAAAGGGAAGGTGGTGGCTGGAAAGGAGGCAGGTCATGAGAAGAAAGTGGAGAAAACTGGGGATCAAGGACCTATTTCATGCAATGCAAGACATAGGAGTTACTTCTCGGATTAAATAGTTATTTTTCTAAAAGTGAGCTCTTGGTATTTATATATATAGAGAGAGAACTGGGCTCTTCTGTAATCATTGTTACGTTTAAACCCTGGCATTTATTTATTTATTTATTTATTATGTTGGCTAGTATGCAAACAGAACAAAAATGAACCAGTCTTGTAAAAAAATCCAATCCAGTTTGTACATCTGAGCAGGATGACCTGTGGGGTGCACGTCCTATCTAACAATGGTGAAGTCTCTTCCCCCTGACTGGGGGGAGTGGCTGGGGGAAAGGGAGGTCTTACAGTGATGGCAAGGCTGATGGAAATGCACATTGATGTCCACTTTGAGATGCAAGGACGGTCAGAAAAATCCTGGTTTTACTCAGTCCTTCAAGGACTGCTAGTAATTGTTTTGTCTAGCTCATTTTTGGTTTTCCATGGAGCTAATCTGAAGTCAGCACATCTGGAAGCAAGGTGGTAGAAAGGCCAGTCTTGGCTTCTAATGGATTGTCTGTATTAAAGAACAGACCTCTTAGCTGTTGTGGTGTGATTCTCTCTGGTTTGTCCTTTCTTGATGAAGTGATCATGGAAGCATTCTGACAGCTTTTCTGCAGATATTTTCTTTGTTTAAATTCATCAAACCCAGGAGGAGTAGTAATTTGGACACAGGCACTCACTCATTTTGCTGCAAGAGGAAGTGAAGTTTTTGTGGTACATCTTCTTTAAAATATTGTCATTCATTTTTCATGGAACATCACCCTTAATTGAGGAGCTCTTTCTCACCTTTCAAGAATCTGCATATTTCTTCTCCTAGTTGTTTCTGTTTTAATTTGCAGTGCACGAGATTGCTTGCATCTTTTGTTGGCTACCTTGCCAGAAATCTCCAGTATGTTCTGTGAGTTGATCAAAGTTTAAAAAAGACTGGCACTGGAGCAGGTTTGAGAACTTGAAGATACAAATAACTTGCTTTTAACTCTTGACCAGATTTTGAGAGGTGCCTAAGTATGATGCAATGAGCTACCCAAACTGATGAAAATGTACAGTATCACATTAATGGTACTATCTACCCATGTTTTTATGGCCGTTAACATTCCTGTAAATATCTAGTATTATCTTCCACGTCTTTGGGGACACAGAAGTTGCTGCTGCTGACCCAGGAACAATTATTAAAACCTGAGAAGTCTGTGTAATTGATATGAACTAAAAATGTATGCACTGGTCTGTCATTCATATGGAACTGCAAATGGGCTGTTGTTAAGAACATAAATGAGAATTGGGCATCTGTGTTCTCTTACAGTACTTGGAGGTACCTCACTGTCATTTGTGCCTTTGCTTCTCGGGTAAACATTTTGTATGGACATATTTATGCTTCTCCTGGGTCATATATATATATATATAAAAATTTTTTTTTTCCTGGGATATCTGTGGTAGAGGCTCTGCACTCTTAAGTCATGTGCTCCAACTGCCAGCAGCTGTGCCATCCCCCCATGAAATGCAGCTGTGCTGCAGGATTGCCTCTGCCTGTGAGTAAAATTGGACTCAATGCCTTCAGTGATGCTGCTTCTTCAGAATGTGTAGATAACAGTATTTCCTTCATTAGTTACTCTGTTTTTCCTGTGTTCTTTACTAGAACATAAAGACTATGTAAATTCCTGCCCAAGTAACAGTCATCCTAGTTTAAGGCAGATGTAGAGATTGGTAAATAAAGAGGAGCACCCATGTTGCATGATAAATGGCTGAAAAATATCCAAACATATTTATTATCATTTAAACCTATCCTGTTCTCAATGACTTCAAAAAGTCTTATATGACTTTTATGTTTTTTGAGGTCTTAGTTGCTTCTGCAATATCCCTCTCCTGTTTTCTGTGTGGTTTTGTGCTGCCTGAGTTGGTTTGGTTTTGTTTTGACTTTGGTTTAAAACAAGCAAGTTCTACCTGCATCATGAAGGAGAGTTCAGTATTTTAATCATAGAAGTAGGTGGAGGGATGGATAATGTTAAAGATCTCTAGCAGTTCAAAGAGACATGTTTAGATTTCTGGAATTCTTGCTTATGTTTTTGTTTTCCACTCAGTGCAATTTTCAGTTAATTTCAGTTATAGATAATGTTTTTAAAAGAATCCTGTTCATGGGGCTTAACAGTAGTAAATAATAAATTAGTTTTACGTTCACAATATGAAATTAATTGTCTAAAAGATATTGACCCAATTCTGCCTATTACAAGTTAATTTTTTTTTAATGCCTCTTCCTTTTGCTGCTGTAATTAACTAATACTGTTGAGTGATCAGGAATTAGTTATATGAATAAAAATTTCAGAATCTGCTTAAATTTTGGCTAACATAATTCACCAAGGTTTTTCTTTTATATGGCAATATTGGACAAGGAAGATACAGAATTAGTGAAATTCATTAGTTTTAAGAATTTTACCTTTGAGTCCAGCTGTATATTTAGGTTTGGGGGGAACTGTGTTTGGTCACAGACTTATAGCTGGCAGCTGATACACTAAAAAAGTAAGGAAAATATGTGGCAGTGTAAATAACTAGGTGAAGGAAATAACTTCTAGCATAACTACATATAAATCAATTTTTCGTCTTACTTTGTCATTAATATTTTGAGTTGTCTTAAAATATTTTTTTTTTTAAAAGTAATGTGATATCTTGCCTTGTTTCTACAAAAACCACTGAAATGTTCTTGCCACTTTTTTTTTGGGTGGGGGGGGTATTTATTTAGCTGCTGGTGATCCTTAGCAGTGGCTTTTTTTCCATCTCTGTTGCTGTTATTTGTAGAAATTGACTCTTTTTCATCTTTGTTCACTGACCCTGTTGCACCGGGTTTTTTTTCTACACACGGCAGCATGAAAAATCATTTCTGTGCTCTAACGTGAGCTCTGCTCCTGGTCCGGGTCGAAGCACCCACGGAGCGATCCCACCCGTGGCCTGTGGGTGGGAGTAGAGGCACACGCACCTGCAGCACACCGGCGCATCAGCAAACTGCGATGGGGCCATGGTTGACCTTTGTCAGGCTCAATAGCCTTTCATTTATCACTGATCACAAGAGTGGAATGAACATATTTACTTGTGTTTTACTTTCCACTTATAATATCTAGTGGCATGGGAGGAAAATGAAAACAATTGTTCATATGGGAAATTTATGTGCTTCATCTGGTTGTATGATTTCCACAGTTGTACCAGTGCCACTTAGGGACTGGTATTGCATTTTACATCTTTAGGCTACAACAAAGTAGCTTTTCCATCTGCTGTGAAGCCTCTAATAATGCTTGTCTCGCTGTGTTTTTGTAGTGTAGTGTTTCATTTGAATAGCAGACTTCTTGAGCTCTTTGTTTAACAAATGTCTTTCATCTAATGTGAAAAACCCACTTTTGTTTTAACAATATTTTCCTTTTATCCTTAGTGAAGGGAAGATTCCAATTTCTACTTTTACACGCTGGGTAAAAATTCATTTAAGTACCTGAGGTGTCTTATTCCTGTTCCAGAGTTCTAGATGGAAATTGTTCCTTGGTGTTACACGCGGAGTTTCTGAATTCATTCCCACCGTAGGTTTGGCACCGTGTTCATCCTGTTCTCTTCCGTGCTTTACTTATTCACATAGTTCCATTAAAATCGATGGGATTATTCACGTAAGGAATGTGGGAGTTGGGTTTTAATTTAAGTGATTCCCCCCCCCCTTGACTTTGTCACTTTCATGCGTTTCCATTTCTGTGATGATTAAGCCTGTAATATTTTCTGATTTTTGAGCACCAATTTTATGATTTGTGTTAGTTTAAAATTTTTACATATCAGTAGATTTTTGTAAATTTACTTGCAAATAAATTCTCCTTTCACCGCTGTTTTACAGGATGTTAGCAATGGCAGTTTTGTTAAACTGCAATACAATGTTGATTTCCCTAACATATAATTAATTTTAAATTTCTGGAAAGGTATATTATTTATCTTGACTTTACAGACTAAAGTAAATATACATGCACACAGCAGATTCTGATGAGTAAATTAGAAATTTGTCTTTCATTATATCCTCCATGTCAGCAAATTTGGGTCATTTAGTGATACTTTTTAGATTGGGTTTAAATAAAATGTAAGTATTTTGTTTCTATAATAGTACAAGGTAAAGAGGTGGGACAATAAGTATTGTAGTATAGTGTCTGGAATTTACATATCATTGTAAAATAAAGGCATAATTATATTCTTGTAAAGGCAGTAAAGGCATCGCTTTACAAATGCTGCTATATATGACAATGTTTATTCATAGATGATTTTCAGAGATACTGTAGGTATGTGGATAATGACCTTGGTAATAAGTTACTGAAATCTACTGAGAGATTTTGCTTTTCTCCTGTACTGCTTGCATTTTAACTTAGATTCTTTTTTTCTCCCCTGCATGGTTTACAGATTGGAAGTAGAGCCATATTACAGGGAAATCAAATAGGGTAATAGAGTGAGACTTCACCGAAAGCAGAGTTGAATGAAATTCCAAAACTATTTTAAGATTGTGTTCTGTGAATTCTGATTGCATACTAAATTTTCCCCTCTAGAAAGAAGACATTTCTCAGTGTGACAGGAATGTCTGCTGTTTGAATGCTGCATCTAGAGCACGGAAAGTATAAACATACTCTGCTTTGGGGTGACTGTGATTAAAGGGTGTTGCAGTCCTGAGTTTGCCAGTGGCCAGCAGAGTTTACATAAAGCTTTACCTTGTTTTTAAATCAGTTTTTTTATAGACAGGTCACCTTCTGGGTTTATCAGTATTAGGACATAAGAATAAAAAAAAAAAGAAACATGTACAAAACGATGCTGTTGCATAAAAATGCAAGAGATATGCTGACCAGTTGAATATTACACAGCTTTATAATATCTGAAGCTAATGATGGTTTTAGTGTCCAAAGCAAGCACCTTGGAGATTCAGTACCTATATCTAATTACATTTAATTTATTAGCTGCCCTATTCTTTCTGAAGAAGTGATGCATTTGGAATGCTTTTTACCATATCTGTTTACTTGATATTAAGAGAGGAAGTTTACGTGCTTAAAAGCAAACTTTTAAAGATAGGGAAGCAGCAGTCTCCTTCTAAGGTGAATGGAATTCTTTCTCAGCTAACTAGAGTTTACCTCGTTTCCCCAGCAGTGTTACAACTGAATTATTAAAAATTGCATTTCTTTATTGTATGTTGCAAAATTCCAAGGTGAGAAAATACTAGGATAATGAACAAATATTTATGATGAATTATTATCCTTTGTGTATATAAAAAAAATTAAGATTAGTGAATAATGATGAGACATACATTATATTAGAAGTGGACAGAACATGGTTTGATACTGAAATAGGATTTATTTTTGAACAGGTAAATATTGATGTTAGGAGACAGGTATACATTCATATGTGGGCTGTATTCATGTGCAAAAGATTATAAGATGCTGAAATCCTTTCCTTTTTGTTGCTGTTTTCAGCAAACATAATGATAAAAGAACTAAAGAATGTGAAATATTTTACTAATTTTATTTGCATTTAAGTTTTAAAAATCTGTTATTGCTTGAAACTGAAGTTAACTTTTTAAATTATTTATGGTAGCAATAATGCATGTTTTTGTTATTGAACTATATCTCTATAGTTCATCTAGTGAACAAAACCCTCCCTCAGCTAATTATAACTTACAGTATTTTCCCAGCAGTCTTACAATCAAATTATTCAAAATTGCATTTCTTTATTGCATATTGCTAAAACCCAAGACAAGCAAACATCAAGATAATAAACAATTATTTATTGCAAATTATTACCTAATATATAAGATTAACAGCTTGTAACTATTAAGATTAATACATGTGGTAAACTGTATTTATTATACTTATTTGTAGCAAATATCTTTGTATAAAGCATATGTTTATGTATTGCAATTAATGAGAAAAAGTGTAAGATTAACAATTTAAGCTGTGTTTTGTTCTTAGATTTATGCACACTGTAAAATTTATTTATTGCACTTATTAAAAGTATTTAATGATAGACTTTTAGATGCTATATTTTAATGTGCAAATATAAACTAAAGGCGTGTTAAATTACAAACTAGAAAATTATAACTGAAGTCAAAGAATCTAACTATTTTCTGCTATAAATTCACTTTAAAATGTTCATCACATTACAGAATCCTTAAATTGTCGCCTTTACAGTACATAATGAGTTGCAATGAGTTTTCCTTTTTAAAGGCCTTTTTCATCATTGGAACTAAACTCAACATCTTGCTCTTAAAGATAAATGTAGCTCTTAGTATAAACATTGGAATCATATCTTTCTATGATGCAAAGTTAAAATAACATTTCTGAGAGGAGAGAGGGAGCAGGCAAAACCAGACAACTTGTGATGCACTGCAAGGGAGAAACTGAATTTAAAAATGAGGCTTCTGCTTTCTCTGTGTGCTGCAGTCACATAGATTGTACAGGCTGACTGAGATGATGTTTCAGCACTCTTATTCTGGAAAGACTTTGGTCAAAGTGCTTCTAACCTGATTTTGTTTTTGCAGAAGTATGATATTTTTCAGCATCTTTTACACCTTTTGTTGGGAAATTTTACTGCTTCAGTCTGTCAATGGTTAGGCTCTAGTATAATATTTTGTTGTCATATTTTGTTATGTTGGTGTATTTACGATCACATTAATAACCCATTATATGCTGGAGTTTTGATTTTGGGGGAAGGAATCTTCAGCTGAAATGAATTTCTACTTATGCTTCTTCCTACGTGACCAGGCTTAGTACCAGGCAGTTAGGGAGTACTTAATTATGTTATTATAAAGAAAGGAGTGATGCAGTTTCACAGGGATTTCATACTTAAGCAAACATGTACATAAGCAGGTTGGAGAGAGGAAAAAATAAATGCATTGTATCAACAAGTACTTTATTGCTTTTGTTTTTTAAATTTTGTATGAATGAGATTGATTATAATTAAACACTATGTGGACAGGATTTCTAAAATTTTTCAAAGAGCATTCAAAAGGTATCACAGTAAGAAGAGAAGAAATTAGTAAGCATAGCAAACATGGTTTGATTTTTTATTTTTTAGGCACTCTAAGCAGTTATTCTCCCTATTATTGCTTTTAAGCATCCTGTAGTGGGCTGAAATAACTTTACTATATCAGGCTTGAAATACTAAACTCCAAGTGTGTTTTAAGTCAGGAAAAGCATAGTTGGGTTTCTTTATGATAATCATAGTGATCTAGTAGAACACAAATTAAGTAAAAATACAATTTTGCTAAAACCAATGAAAACTTTGAACCAAAAATGTAGTGTGTTTTTTGTTGTGAATTTGTTTGCTTGTTTTTCTTAAGCTCTGTGAAACATAAGAAAAACATCTTCTGGCTTACAAAGAAGATTTTCAGTTTTGTGCTTTAAATGCATTCACACTGATGTACAGAGGAGTTCTGCTTATTGCTGTAGGTGTTACTTCTGTTTAAAAAATTGAATCATCTTTTTTAGATGTAATTTATTATGACATGGTCATTCAATAAGATTTTTCAAAGTGCTTGTATGCTGACCTGATCCTGTTTCCATTGAAGTGAAAAGGCTCTCTGAAACTTTTTTAACTCCATCTTTGTTATAGCACAGGTGGGAGTCTAAAAGTCAAAATATGTTACATACTCTGAGGTTATTTTGAAGTCTTAGTATGATGCTTCATTTAGTTTGCTAATTTTGAAGTAGCAAAGATCCTGTATGTTATACAATTTGCATGCCTGTGAAAGTCCAGAAATATTTGATCTAAGTTCTCTTAATGTGATTTCACTGCTCAAAGGCTTGAAATGGTCTGATTTGGGATGTGTGTGGCTAGTGGAAACCTTAGTGCTGCCTGTAGGCTTCAAATTTAGGATTGTAAGAACTGTTCTGCAGCACACCAAAAGCCTTCCAGGACATTGTCTTTTTTGTAACATTGGTCAGTGGAGAATTTAGAGGGAAAGAGTTGAAGTAGCTGAGCAAAAGTAAGGTTGTACTGTACCCGTGCTTTCATAATTCCAATTATCATTGTTTCTTGTCTCCAGTGCCCTCCCTTTTTAGTTCTATTTTTTTTTCCTTTTTTGGGAGAGAGAGCTGGTTACCGGAACGCACTTATGTTGAAAGATGTAGGCATTCAGAGTCTCTACTAAGGAAGGGTAAAATGGCTTGAACTAAGCTCTGTTGTGCTCTTCTTTCATAGGCGTAAAGTTCCATAGCTTCCATCTGCGACTGGTGGAAATACCCCCCCAGCACAAACTGGGACTCTCAGGCTGGTATCAGGTTACTGAGCTATAGTGCAGCCCATGGTGCTCTTCGTAGTGTCATCCTTCATGAGGCAGAACTCAGACTGGGGGAAGACACTGACTTTGTGATCTGTTAACACAAATGATACTTGCACCAGTGAGATGTTGTGTGTGTGACTTGGCCCTGGTCCTAAATGGTCCTGACTTGACTGGAAGTTGTGGCTACGTAACACCTCATATGAGGCTTATTGGTCACAGAGCTGAATACAAAAGTCATGGTTTAGACAAATCTGCTGATTTTGTTTTTATCGTATCTGTTTTCCTTGAAATTAACTTGATTGTGGTTTCAGTGCCAGAAGCATTAGTATGAACACAACTGGGGCTCAGGGATAAGCTTTTTGTATTGGAAATCAGTTTATTATTTCTCAGCAGTTATGGATGGGATATCACCTGTAGATACTACTCAGATATCTTGCAGTCTACCCTGTGATTTTCAAGTTTGGATTTGGTGAATTTGGATATCAGGTTTTCTGTATTTTAGTAGTGTTGTTTGTTGGAGCCTTGAAATACTCGGTGCGCATGACCATGCACATTTTTAAAAATATCAATCTTGCAAAATTTTCCTGAAATTTTGCATTTCGGAGTCACAAAACCTGCATATGCCATAAAGATTGTTTAAGAAACAAAGGATATTGACAAGTTTATAAAAAATGATTGTTGCCCTGGGCAAATGAGTAGGTAGTCTTTTGATATGCTTTGTAGCCACTTTTGAAAACCTGATTTAAATGTGAGGAATTTTAAAGCAGAGAAAAAAAGACCACTCACAGCATGGAACACATCCAGTTAGGAATATACAGCAGGAAATAATTCCGAGTTTTGCAAAAAAAAAAAACCAAACCAAACCAAAACCAAAAAAACCAACCAAACAAAAAATGACCATAAAACAAACCTTGAATTTTAGGGGAAAAACATTTCCCTAAAGTTAATTCAATCAGAGGCTCACATCCTGTTCTGCATGTTCTGGTTTAGTTTGTACATTACTGTGTAAATTTGAGGCTGTGTAAACATTCAAAGAGGAAAAAAAAAACCTTAGTAGTGGATCTGAATGACAGGATGCTATGGACACAGCATTCTGGCAGGAGACTGCAATGGGAGTGATTGTGTTGTGTTGCCATTCAGTGGGAAGCAAGGGGTTTCAGGTGTAATATTTCCTTTGTCTACAAGGTCATATTATTAATAATGCTGATGATGATTATTGTAGCTTCTACAGGCAGTAGGTTTGTTTGAGCAAGTCATCCTTACTCGCTTCCTTATGTGGTTATAAAAATTTGACCATCAAACTCAGTTAGTAATTTGGGAGAAGTAGAATAAGACAAGACATTTACCTTTGATTTACTCCATTTATATTGGTATGTTGCCAGTACTTGTGGGGCTTTTGTTTGTTTGTTTTGCTATTTTAAGATACGCAGTATTTAAGGGTTTGTTTTCACAGAGATGAATTTTATTTAGCCTGGAAAAACAGACTCAAGGAAAAAAGCTTACTGTCTTCATGACACTATGGCTATGCCTGAAAGTTCATAATTTGCTAGAATTAGAATAATCTGTATAATTGTGTCTTACTATAGAAATTACATTACCTTTTAATGCATAAAAAATAGTCCTTCCTGAATGCAACTCACAGGAGTCTGGAAGAAAATAAAGCAGTTATTGTGTTCTGGGCTCAGACTGTGAGATAGCACATAATGTGCAGTAAAGCAGAGTAGAACAATAGTTAAAACGCCCTTCTCTTTCCTGGGTAGTCAACAATGAAGTAAGTTGTTAATTATCAGCTATAGATTTGCTTCTCATTTTTCAAAGCTTATACTACCTGGTAACTTTGATTATAGAGTGTTTTGGGCTTTACATACATTGCATCGTTAGGAAGACAATAAACCAATTTTAATATGTCTCAGTCTGCTATTTTCAGATGAAACTATCATCATGGGCCTTTTTTGTTACACTTCACAGCCTGGAGCATTTTTTCCTTTAGTTTAGCATGTTTTCTTCTCCATATACATCGTAGTCTAGATTTTAGCATGTGTGGCATTTCACTTAATGACTGCATACAATATATTGTTGAGTAAAACAGACAGCATATAATGCACACTAAGCAGTTATTCCACCTGAACTGTATCAAAATAAGGTAATTAACAATCACCAATGCTATCTGGAAGGGCTATGAGCTATCCTGTCCTGTAGATATAGTGGACCAGATAATGGTGTAAACATGGTTTAACAAGAAATTATCATGCTGGAGTTGAGTTTAGAACCTATTTGGATGAGTGTTACTGAAACAGTATAAATTCAAAGTCTAGTATTTTTACATTAAAATGTAACTTTGTTCATAACTTTACCAGAGTAGAACATACTTAGGTTATTGCCTACTGGGTCTACCTACAGGTAACAGAAGAAATAAGAAGCTAAGAGCAATGCCCTAGGAATGGCTCAAGCAGGTGTCTGAGCAGTCGATTCTTTCCCTGGTACCTATTGTTCTCCACTGACCAGTCTAAGTCTGAGTAACTGAGACTTGGAAAATTACCAAAATTTAAATCGGGTTGATTCTGCCCTTCATATCTGAGTTGTTATTATTATTAGGGCTGGTCTCTGGATCAGAGAAGTTAGAGCTGTATGGCAGAGCACTGTGGTTACTGCTAATGATTAATGCCATCCACACAGGATTACAAAGTACCTGGTTGCTTGCCACACCTGCTGCTCTGGCAGCCTCAGCTAATTGCTCTGTTAATGGAGTACTGACTGAATTCAAAAGGGTGATATTTACACGGCCAGGAGTGGAGGAGGAGGAGGGAGCAAATTTCATTGCATTTGCTACAGGAGGGAGGGGAATTTTAGCATTACATGATGTGTCTCTTTAATGATTACTAAAACCTCCCTTTTTGCTACTACCGACCTGTCGCTGCAGTCAGTGTAGTTGGAATTCTTTCTGTCTTTTGAATAGTCACAGGTAGTTGTGTTACTGCTGAATTTTAGCTGTTAACATTTACAATTCTCTTCAAAGGATTGTTGGGACATTTTAATTGCTTGAGTGCTGTGTGCTTTTTTCATTTGACAACTCTTGAAGTAAGTACTGGGGAAAAAATTTAAATGTTGTCCTGGCACAAATGAACGTGCCAGAAGTGTGGTAACCTCTAACTTAAGAAGCTGGTAAGCTATGAGTGGAGCACACTGTAGGGTGAAGTAGCCTTACACCAGCCCATTAGCACTGAATTGCTGTGGTGTGCTGGCTGGGGCTTTCTTGGTATAATGGGTTTAAAAGCCTAGAGGGCAGGCAACAAGGGTCCCAGTTTGACACTTCAATAATTTACATGCAAGCTTTATTAAAAAGCTTAAGTTCCTCTGAGGTTGTAATGAATTTACAATTTGAACATATCCTAAATAGTTGAGGATTTTACAGCCCTATTTTGATGCCTAATTAAGGATTTAGAGACTAGTTTTAGACATGTGGTTCTAAAAATGCATGATTTGTACTTCCAGTAAAATTTCCCAAACTTTCATGAACTACCTCTTGCAAATAAATATACAGGCCATGATTCAGTAAACTACCTGTGTATACTTTTGGGAAAATTTGCATTCTTAAAGCTAATGAATGGTGTGGGATAATTTGTGTACTTAATAATCCTCTTGAATACTTAAAACCAGAGCTCTAGCTCTTAAATTTTTACATTCATTTTCTTAGAGACACTTGTGAAGCAGGTATGAATCTTGGAGCTCAAAGTCACTGCAGCTAATGCCAAATAGAGCTCCTTCTATACATTTTACATATAGTAACTTAATTTTATTATTAATAGACAATGGCATATAGTGATTTAGATCAGAGATCTCTATCAGTTCATTACTATTTGATACAGATTAGTGTTGGAGAATTTAGAACTGTTGGAAAGAAAGAAATTAAATACTAGAGAGCAAAATCTACATATTTAAAATATTACAACCTTTATGCAGTTGAAAATAATACATTATTAGAAGTAATTTGAATTATTGTGGAAGAAATACATCTGTATTAAATGTTTGTTAAAATATCATGGTTTGGTGCTAGACCCTATACACAAACCCTTATTAGTAAACTTTTGATTTTTCTTATGCTTTTGGGTCAAAAAGTATCATTTTTCTTTTTTACACTGGTCTAAGTAGTCTGAGTGAATATGGGCAGGCTATATTAGAAAGTGTAGTTGAAATAGAGTAAAATTTTCTAACATGGATACCTATGTAGAAGTACATGTTTTTCTAATATAGCTTCTGGCTGCCAAAGAGAAATTGCTTATACTAAGACTCTTTATACCAGTAAACTTTCAGTACCTAGCTGCTGGCTGGTAAAGACATGATGCAAAAATATCACACCCCCCCTTCCCCCCAAAATAAAACCCAAAACACCAAAAGCATTAAAACACTTAAACATTTAAAATATCTTTACATAAAATATTTCATTTAATAAATTCTATAACTCATTATTAGAAATTTGATTAAGTTGGGTTTTTTTGTGGGTCAACAAACATACCCAAAGTTTTCCACATTTACTATTAGATATTTTTTTGGAATACTGTACCACATTTATTCTTCATGTACAATGTATATATAGGAATTGAGTGGAGTCTAAATTATGGTTATTTAAGCAAGAGGATAGATGTCAACTTCATTGAACCAATGAATTGTATTTTCTATAATGTTTGCACCCAAAATGGTTTTAGGTTGAAAAGTATCCATTAATAGATTGTGTAAATAAGTGTAGGCTGACCTAAAATAGATAACTTCTTTTGTGGAATGAGTCTCATTCTTCATTTGAGATTTGATATTATTACTATTAATAACAAAAACAACAACATCCCTCTCCCCAAAGGCAAATATTATCAGCACAGTTGAACTGTGGGCATTCCAATAGCTTTCAAGAGCACCAGCAAGGCAAAGAATGTAGTGTGAATGTACATGTAGTGCACAATATGTAGTGTTAATATTTCTGGATTTCTAAAAGTGAAGGCTTCTCTAGTTTTAAATGTACCATTTCCAATTGTATGACTGTGGAAGAAAGAGGTGAACTTGTAGCAGTAGCAGACAGATGATACAGAAAAACCTTGGTTTACTGTTATTGTCACTGACTGACAACTTGCTGCCTAGGTTTTGTTTCTCAACTCAAAGCTATTTGAGGCTGCTAACTAGGGCACATAGCATTGGTGAGATACTCAGAAAGATCTGAAACAAGTTTCATATTTTTCTGTTTAACTTGGGGCAGATGGTCCATCACAAAGCATTTAATGTAGCTTGGACTCAACCGAAGGAGAAAAAAATCTGGGTGGAATAATTTTATATTAATGTGATGGGAACACATCCTGATAGCATAGATATTAATAGGACCCCAACCTAAACATGCTAAAAAGAACTTAAACTACTGATCCTATGTTGGTCTCTTAGCAAAACCTTGAGAATACCCAATGGAATTACTAAGTGAACTCAAATCCCAGAAAAGAGAAACTTCAGGTATTGACAGTTTAAACAAAACATGGATTATGACACTGTGTGCATGTGTAATTTATCTATGAGTTTTGAGGAGTTTAAATGAGGTTTGAAAAGAGCTTTAGGTTGCTATAATGGCACATGTATTTTCCTTATTTCCTCTTTGGACAAGAATTTGTAATTTTGGGTCTCCCATCCTTGGAAATAACATTCACATAAAAACTGTTGTCCATGTATTCCTGGCTTTGAATCATGCTGTATTCCCTGCTTTGAATGATGCTATTAATTTAGTAAAATTCAGATTTTGTGTAGTATTTACACTCTACCTATTTTTGCATTTTTAAAAGATATGCATTAACTGTTTTTATTAAGGAATGCTTTTGTGAAATGTTGTGGAAGGTACTCTTTACAATTCAGTAATGTGACTCCCTGTGTCCAGAAGTATGTATCTAGAAAGTACAGTGTAATTAGAATCAACATCTTGAACTTGAATAGTGAAAAATAGAGCAATTTTAAATGTTATTTCAAGCTGAAAGTCACAGCTTTCACTTAACCTTTATGGCTATAAGCAGCCTTCTTAGTGCTTCTTTTCATTTTTCATGATAAGCAAAGAATAAAAATGAAGGTCTTGACTAAATGGTTCCTTGTATGAGAGAAATATAAGAATTTACTCTTTTTTATTTTACCTTAGAATGTTTCCAGTATTTATACTTAGTGCCATTTAAAAAGAAAGAAAGAAAAAAATCTTTATTCATGTGAGGAATTTCTGTGAGAAAAATCACCAGTATCAGTGTTATCTGGCAGGTCTCTACTCTGCAATTCTCAAGCAAGTCCTGTTTTGAATTGGCAGTATCAGAATAGATGACATTATCTTTATATGGTTTTGAAAAAAGAAAACAAAAAAAATGTCAATGTGAAGGTGAACTTCAGTTGCAATACCTGTAGGAGGAGTTTTCATGCCATTTTATCTTTGTTCAGCAACTTAGATCATGCAAGAAGTGTCTGAAGACAAATTTGTCTGGCATGAGAGTGTAACAAATGGATATCTCATAATTCTATTTCTTGATTTTTTTTCTGACCAAACACTGTGGCTTTCTTCTGCACTGAAATAGGATTTTCTTTTAATTTTTTCCTGTTTCCCCCCGCCTGCTGAGATTCCTGAATTTTTTAATGTTTTATTCAGGAAGATCTTTCGTAGCTGTAGGGATAAATATCATCTTTGATTTTTGACTTTTTTTTTTCTTTTTTTCCCTAAGTTACCAAGTATTTTTTTTTTTCCCAATTTGGCCCCATGACATTGTAGGTCTACTCACCAGAGCAATTAACTCCTGCTATGAGTGTCGCATGTAAAACTTATTCTTCATTGAAAATAACATCCCTTAAGATACATTTGAGGGAGTTTTACATATAACATTCTCTAGCAAAGAGTGGTCTTTTTAAGCTGTTCATGTACCCGGGAAGTAAAATTTACTGCATTTCTACATTTAACTTCCTTTGCTAAGGATCCTTGGATGATGTGGTCTTGTTAGCTTCTTTTCCTAGTTCAGGGAACACTGAGACACCTTTACAGCAGGCTGCTACTTTCAGTGTATGTTTTTAAAGTAGGTGAGATGGACTGAGCAACTCCCAATTGAATGTCAACAGGACAGATTGAAAATGAAGGGGCTTTTAATCCTGCTACCAAGGCATTCTATGAAGTCGGTTTACATAGTTCCCGGAAGAGTTCTTGTTCCAGTGTGGTCTTCTCTCCAGTACCTGCTCCTTACTTTTGAGGTTTGCTTAGCTGTGCCTGCATGCACAGATGTCTTGCTCTGCAGTACCTTTGTCAATTCATTGATTAGTACTTTACAAAAATGAACTGAAGAGTGAGGGTGGAGCTGCAGGCACAGGAGAATCTTATTCTGATTCTATTGTCCTTGTATAACTTTGCTTGTGATAGCATTGTTACCTTTCCTGAGAAAAGGTCTTGTCTCCCCAAAAGTTTGCAAGTGCTTTTTGATTAGGAACATGAAATATTGCCATAAATCACCTTGAGATTAAAAATGAGACCTACTTTAATTTAGTTCTGATGATAAATAAGTCTTGGGAAAATTGATGAAGTCACTCCTTCAACTGGATTTTGTCTTTGATTGGATAGACTAGGCAGAGTGATATAGAAAAAAAATATACTTTATAGCCTAAATGCTTATATGTGTCAGAGCTTCTTTTATATCTGTGTAGTTGTATTTGTCTTTCATCTTTTATTCATGTCTTTTATACATGTGGATATAAACGTTTGTTGATTGCCATATCAAAAGACAGAAGTAACATCATAACAGTCTGGATGATATGCACAGAAAGACTTTATGATACTAAAAAAATTGCAGGAATTATGGTCTTGATATTTCACCGCTTGAGCCTAGATATGGTATGCGAGATCACTGGCAACTTATAAAACACAAAAGGGTTTGGTTTAGGAAGATATTAGTTGAAGCCTTTCATGCTTTCCACTCTTGACAGTGATTATAATGAAGATAATGAAGTGGCTGACAATAGAGTTTTGGAGAATGAAATATGATGAGAAAGGAATTGCACAACAGATATAAAAATGGTAGTTCAACTCAGTACTGTGTAGATAACCAAAAGAATAATTTAGACGGATGATTTCTCAGAATTCCGAGGTCCTGAGATATCTTTCCTAACAGTTTTGTGATAGAACTCTGTTCTGCATATTGGAACTAAAACAAAACTATAGATTTGAGTCTCGGTAGGTCAGCTCTCCTTATGTTTAAAGAATACAGAGGGACTATTGCAATGCAGTTTCCTGGGTAAGGCACTGCAGAATTAAGATATACAAGTTTCCTGACTTCTGGAAGTTGTCAAAGTTAACAACTGAGTTTATTTACGTTGTTTATGGAGGAAGGAGTGTAATTTATCTGCTGGGGCTGGGAGTCAACTAAGACAAGGTGTGCGACAGATACATTTCAGGATCAGTTGTGGATCTTTTGGACTGTGAGATTTGCTTTTATTTACTTAAATGAACAAATATTTGAATAGACCAGCCCTTGAAGTGACAGACATGCTAGAACCATTGAATTTATTTCTTTAATACATCAAACCAAAAATGTGAGTAGAGAAAATGGTAAACCACATCCTGACTTCTAAGAGTGAAAGAAGAGTTTTTCTTCTATTTCAAACCAAAATGTTTGGTCTCTTTTGCTCTACTTAGTTGTCCTGCAAAAACCCCAAAGCCGCAGTCAGGTAACGTGTACTGGATGATTGCAGTTTGAATGGATTAGGATCGTGCAAAGTCATTGAAAGGGCTAAGATTGCAGATGTGTTGGGGCACATTTTGAAGATGTCGATTTGAAGATGGTAATATCAGTGACAGCGTGCACAGAAAAAAGCACAGACTGACATTGATTATGGATTGCTTGCAATATTAGTAGGAAGCAGAATATGTACTTCTGTAGTTATATTCTTTTATATTTATACAGACAATGTGAGAGAACTCCAGGCTGGTGTGTAGGTGGAAAATTCAGTCCTGTTTCAGAATGGTACAGTGATAATGCTGGCCCAGCAATCACTACTTGCTTGATTCTTCCCCAAATCAGGGATGTAGATTAAAATCCTGTTGCCAGTCATGTGTTGTAGCCCCAGCTAAAGCTGCACAAATCGAGGCCAGTTGGGCAAGGAGCACTTGCTTGTTCTGTGATTGAGAGCTTTGCATTTCCTTTAACCTGGTATTTTACTAACAAGCATTCCTTTTGTTGCCTGTAAAATGAATGACTTCTGCTGCCTCCAGAAGACAGGTACTTCATTACCTTGCACACAAATAAGGGAGATGAGAGTGACACTTGGAAGAGAATAACATGAGTTTATTTGCAAGGTGCTCTTAGCAAACTGTAAGCAGGAGTAGAAAGTCTGGGTTTTGGAGACTGCTGATGAATTTATCATGACACCATCTTTTTCTTTCAGAGACTTTTTTTGAAACTTATTTTATAGATAGGCTGGCAATCCTCTTGTATCCAGCTTTTGTCTCAAAGGCCAGTATTGTCTTGCCTACCAGCCTGTTCCTGTTAGAGTAGGTTTCTATATGGCTTTGTTATGTTAAGTTCTAAGTGTATCTTTACTGAAAAATACAAAATCAACAGGCTCTGCTGTTTCTTTGTCTTGTGTTTCCAGCAATACAAGCTAGAAAACTATTAATTAATTCTTATTTAAATTATTATTAATTATTAATATAATTTTTAATCCAATAATTGACATATACAGACCAGGCTCCTCATTTATTGAGCAATTGATAAGGCTTTCAGTCCCCCCTACCCTGCCTCCCCATGCCACCCACTGGGCAATGTACTTCTCCAGGTAATAGTTTGCCTTGCTACTAGAAATTTGTTCATACATACAAAGTAAATTGCAACTCTTATGTTCCTGTTTAGTTTCTGGTAGAACAAATTGAGTAATAATTGTTAACTGATTTGTTCTTTCCTTTGGAGACTATGCTATCTAGAGAAATATCCCATCTTTAAAACTGACTTTAAGTAAGAAAACTGAACATAAATGTTGAAACTTAAACACAACCTTGCCAGAACTTGGAGCTCAACAAAGCCAGAACTGTATGTTTTGCTATATCTTAAATATTTCTGGTTGGAATTTAGATCAGTAAAGTTTGAATGAAAACTTTTATTAAAAAATTAAAATACACATTTAAAGCAATGTTTAAACACTTTTTCAGAATTTGTAGTGTATATAAAATACACAACAGAAAGACACAAGGGTTATTTTCTTAATCATAACAGGTCTTACAGCGTTTACAGAGAGGAAAATTGGCTTGTTTGGTCAAATATACTACTTGATTATCCATCAGCTATGAAAGGGAGTCTGTAATGTTCTCTGAAATTTTGCAAAATTATGCTTTGTCAGAAGGAAGGTGAATTGGAAAAGCAATAATCTGCTTTTAGTGGCAACCTGGATTAGTTGTGCTGTGAACTGACTTTGAATTCCATAAAAGAAAATGAATCCAGCTTCCAGCTCTTACTCTATAGCAATTTTAAGGCTCAGTCTAATTCTGAGGAACTGACTCACAGGCTGCAACACACAGAATATGGTTTCTGTCATGGGTCAGATCCTGACCATTTGAAACATGACCTTTGATATCTAGGTCTGTCTACTGTGCAGCTGTGAAAGAGCAGGGATGTCTGGGATCAGCAAAATCATGTGTGTAAGTGGTTGCATAATTACCTGGCACACCACCTTTATTATAGCTCAATAATCATGACTGGAAGTAACAAACAGGTACATGAGAGGAACAAGGTTTGCATCAGAAAGCATTTTGGTGATTAAAGAGCAAATACTAGGAATTAATTACAATTTAGAAAAGTTCAGTCCTCTTCTTGTTAAAACCCGTGGAAGCTGACAGGCAGCAAGATTAAGCTTGCAGTGCCTTTGAAGGATCTTGGGTTTAATGCTATCATTCAGATTCTTCACTCTGCCTCAGAACATGTACAGCACAACCACCACGAAGGGCAGACAAATGTAAGATGACCAGAATGGCTCAGTGATGTCACAGCAGCATCACCTTCTGATAGAGAAATGAATTTGTTTCTGTCTTTTCTGCAGTGATCAACTGGGCTTCTGGTGGTGCTGATGTATGTGGTTTAGACACCTGTTCAACAGGAGCTTGGCCAAATCCACCAATTAATTTCATTGCTACTTGTACATTTTCACTGCTGAGTTCCAAGGGTACAATCATAACCTTAATGACTGCTGCTGTCTCTTCAGGAGTGGATGTTGTAATAAAGGGTTCAAAGTGAAGGTGGGTGGTGGTATAGTTAAATTTTCAACATGGCAAAGCATTTTAGAGTCTGCCTAAATTGTCTCCATGCTTTTTACTAGCTCTGGGGTAAAATTTTTCAGAGGCCAGGACTGACCCATTAGAATGTACATTCAAGGTAGCCAATAAGGAATCCTTTTATTATTTATAGTGCAGTCATTCATAAAAGTATTTAAGAAAAGGAGTGATCTATTTTCTGCATGTTCCTTAAAGGGATTCCATTTTAGCTTCAATTGTAATTTTTACCTTTTTCAGTAGAATTTATTGACACAAGCCCTAGATTTTGCATCATCCTTTTGTCTGCAAGCATATTCACCAGCCGCTTAATTTGTCATAGCCCTGGAGGTATCAAAACTAATGAGCTTTGTTTGAATAGACTTTTTCCAGTTCATCTAGCACACTTTGGGGTAATCATTCAGTTTCTGTTTGCTTCTGATGTGAAGCATTGTGGGAAATATAAGAAAATAATGTTTAAAAAAAAAAAAAGGAGTATAAATTGTTAACAGCCACATTCTCTGAAAAGCCCTAAAGATGTAATATTTTTAATTTCACTACTTATTGAAGTATTGGGACTACCTTAAGTACAATCATTACAAGATAATATCAAAGAAGGATCTGATAAAATTGTATTTTTCAATTAGCTTTGAGTTTAATAGTTTGGTTTTTTCAAGTATTTCACAGCTAACAAATCTTTAAACAATCTAACCTTTCTGGATGTGGAAGTGGACAAGATAATAACTATGAATGCATAATATTGCAGCAGTGGTAAGGGTTTAAAAATCTATTTCTGGAATTACATCCAGGAATACCTTTTATTGGTCAGACAATTGCATTTTCATTTTTATAAACCATTTCCCTATACTTGGTATTATACCACAGAGATACACAAAAATGGAACACAGAGGTGTGCACTGCATAAGTAATTTCTGAAAGTGTCAGATTCTCTGTATGACATATGCTTTTAATCTCAAATTCCTAGGAAGATTTCTTGCCAATTAGGACAATGTTTGTGGTTTACGTTATTTTTGCCTTGTATGCTCTAGAATAATGTATCTTTAACTTATAGGATATTTCCAACTATGCAATAAGGGGTTTCAAATTCTTTTTTAAGCTAGTGCAATGAGGACAGATTCCCTGGAACTTTGTTCTGAAAAAAAAAACCCAAGCCTGGTACGCCTCTAAATCTGATTGCTAAGCAGCTCAGTGAGTCATTATTTTTCAAGAGGATATAAGCAACCAAAACTCACTCTGAAGCAACTTTGCATCAGTAAGGCATAACACTTCTAAATAGCCTGTTACGACCTAAAAAGTTTCATATGTGCAGTCCCAGAACTTGTTAGTGTATCTTCACATTTCTCATGATAAGTTAATTTGATAAAAAGCTTTTTTTGTAGAGCAAACTGAGGGACAGGGAGAATGGAGGTGGTGGAAGAGATTAAAGGGCAAGAGAGGAGGGAAAGGGCAGGAGTTATTTACTCTTAAAATTGATTATAATATCCTTTGTAACATCTTTGTAATGCATCGTTGTATTAAGATGACTTGGAAAATAAACTGGCAGGAGAAAGCATAAAGTTAGCAGTAAGCTGAAACTCAGCATAGCTAAAATTGAAGTACATAGAAACTGTGGCAAAGGTTGCATCTTTCTTCAGTTACAGATTATTATCTTATATTGGTACAGCACAGGGATACCCATCTTACCTTCAAGTAAGACACCTTGGGTATCAGAAACATTGTTAGGTTCATCGCTTCCTTCATCACTGAGGTTTATTTTACATATCAGTTGGTATAATTGGTATAGGTGGAGTTTCATACTGAGGCAGCTACAATATTTCTGTACCTGTATTAGGTCTTCTGGATTTGTACCTCTTCCTAGCTGCGCTGTGCTGTGTAAATGTGCACTTAGTGACACAAATCAGTTTGCAGTCCAGGGCTTCTGTGGTTCCATGTGTGATATTGAGTACTTGGATGGCATTGACAAGCAGTGTTTTTCTTCTCAGAGATAGAGCTATAACTTCTGCTTGTTGCCTGCCCTGGCTTTCATCACTTTTGGATTGGATTGCTGCTGTGAAATCTCCCCTCTTGGAGGTCATCAGAAAGGCAGTTCAGAATGCAGAATATCTTACGTGGATGGCTAAGGTTCAGTAAGTGCAGCAGTTTATACAGTTAAGAAAAAGGTTGGTTTTATTTGTATTTTAGGTTATGAATTGATCCTTCTGTATTTTTGAATTAAAATGTGCTAATGAGCAGTCTCTTGATCTGTGTATCTGGGGACAGGGAAGGGGTCATTTTTAAATAAGAAACATGTCCAGAATACCTTACAATTGAGGCATCTTGTGTGAGCAGCACATCTGGTTTCTTGTCTTGTGTGAAGGCACCACCCTTTTTCCTCCCTAACTGCTACTTTAGTGTTTTTAATGTTTAGAACTGTGATTTTGTTTTATTTATTTATTTATCACTATTTCATGCATCTTAATTGAACCTTTTGTGCCAGTGATATGCTGTCACATCTCAGTTGTAGAAACAAAAGCTTAGGGGGACAGCATTCGGAGAGAATGTCCAGGAAAAGGTTTGTCTAAAAGTTCTTCCTCAAGTCCAACTCAAAAGAAATCTAAGGATTGCTTTTGTGAGGCAAATTATGTACTATCTGTTTTCTGGATAATATTTTTTTATGCACTGTCTTTTCTCTTACAATTAATGCTCTTTGGTTATTTTTTGGTTTTTTTCCTTCTATTTGCTACTTTACATTTGCTTACGTATTTAGCATCTCTCTACTGTCCCTGGTATAGTCTCAAGGTTAAATTCATTCACGTAACCTCAGCATCACCTTGTAAATTTTTTGTATTCTAAAATATTTACGTAATTTCTTGGGATTAAACTGGTGATTTACAGGTTGGTTATGAAGTTGAACTTCAAGTACAGGGTTATGACACATGTGTCTTAAAGACATCTAGGTTATAGTTATAAATAGTAAATTGTAGTTCCATGAAAAAGAGTGCTGAAATATTAAATGATGCTGTCTATTCTTCATCATGTCAAGTATTTAATGTGCTTTTCTTTTTGTTGTATCTTCCACTTTTAAAAAAATGGCGAACTCAAACATTTGTACTATTCCAAAACTCTTCTTGTATTTGGGGTAGATCTGTACTCTATCTACCAACATTAGGTATATTCTTGCATACTGGTGAAGGTTTATGCAAAGTTTTTGTGACCCTATTAAGGTACTGCTGAAGGTTTCAGACAGATTTCTGTTGCTTTCCTAGAAGTTTGGCATAAAAATAATGGTAAAGGTGCCATGTTTTTTAATTTCCTTGATTTGCATAATAAATTAGTGGGGTTTAGTGCTAGGCCAATACTTTAATATAATGTAAAACCCAGCACATTTCTTTCTAATCCATGTAACTGAAATAATGGCAACCCTCATCCCAAACAGATGGACTCAGTTCCACTGAGAAGTAGAGGAGGTGTAAATGCTGTCACTGTTGCTCTGAAGTGTGGATGGGATAGAATTTGGCTCTTAGAGATGCTTACAAAGCATTTATGAGCTGTGGAACAATTAGAAAGGAGCTGCAAACCAGGAACGAAAGTTTTGTACTCCTTGTAAGTAAACATAACTGTAGCACAGCAACCCTTAGGAGATTTTTTTCTGAGAGAATAAAGCGTGCCTGGTCTAAAGTTGAGGATAATCAGTCAAGAAAAAAAAATTTGGCAAAGTAGTATACACTCCCTGCATTCAGAGACTACTGGGCAATATTAGGTTACACCAGGTCTTTATTCCTTGGGATACCATGTTTGCTGAGTTAAGTATAGATGTGTCATGTCAGCCCTTCAAGACTTCACCAATTTGTCAGATGCTTGCTCTACTTTTCCTCTGTTCAGTATTACTTGTGGCATTTAGTCTTTTTTGGGTTTATTATGGTAATAATTTGTTTTTCATAGCAGCAGGTGTAAATGTCCTTAATACACTTGTGGAAACCTAAATATGGGCATATCTGAGGTTTTTGCAGTCTGAAGTAGATCAGGCTTCTAAGTATTACTGTCCTGATGAGTTTGAATAAACTGTTGAGTGCAACAAATTTGGTCAAATAATATGTCAAGTTATGTTAGAAATTTGGAGTATCTGGTTTGGCATAACTGGGACGAAGTTTCTAAAAAATACTGGTAAAAGCACCAAATCCTTTGATTTCACACTTGTTTTTTGGTACTAACAAAAATGTACCAAAAAGGCCTCTGAAAGGAACAAATTAAAGGCTGCAGTTAACCCTACAGCTTTGCTTGAATTACTGTCTGGATCAACAGTCATTGCAGAGACAGAAGGTGTGAATGGAGATAAGCTTAACTATTGCTGATGAAGTGTTCTTCAGGGCTTTGTGAGCCACTTCTATATCAATACTTCTGTTTTTTTGCCATAAAATAAGTCTTGATATAAGCACTTTAGATGCTTTATATTCTCTAATACTGGAAAGTTCTGCCTCAATCAGACTTTAATTTTGCTATACTATATTTGTTTGGTGAATAGATTTATACATCTATAATTCGGCAATTACTTCACTTTTAAAATATGGAAGGTTTTACAGACTTTTAATTAAAGCTGTCTAATTAGTACATTAAAAGTTCCAATTTTTAAAATACAAAAATGTATATATTTTAAATTATGCAGGCAATTTGTTTTCCATATGCATAATGCCAGTGAAAACAGTAGGGCCACTGTGAGAGGAGATAAAAATATAGGCTGCTTGTACCAGTTTCCTGCTTTGTAGCTTTGAATGCTTTAATGTGTCAGGAGGGTCAAAGCATGGGACTGATGAAGAGGTAGAGCCCTGTGGGCTGAAGGTTTGGATACTTGCAAGTTTGGGCCTACAATGGCATAATACTTACTAAACTAATTTTTGCTCAACACGAAGATGTTGAACAAGGTATTGTTGGTAAGAACAAGGCTTCTCGGTATCACCATTTGTGGAATGTATTCAGTGGAGAGAAGCAGCCAAATTATGTCTGAAGGGAAGCATTTATTTGTTTATTTTACAATGAACCCACTGTGAGATACCTATGCTGGTTTGACATAGCAGTTGAATTTAATCCTGTAAAACTGACAGATTATAGCAGCATTGTTTAGATGGCAAAAATGCATGGAATACAGTGGACACTGACTCATGTTGGCAGGAATCAGCTTTAGGGAATTCTGCTTCACCAAACAGATCTCTTTACTTCTGATATTTGACAGTATAGCCATTCAAAGGAATCAAAGATGAAAAATATGAAAAGGGCGGGATACGTTAGCATAACTACCTTCATCTGGAAATGAAATCAGATATTAATTTTTAGAGAAACATAAAATTTAAAACCTCTGAAAGAAGGAAAAATACAAATGTGTTTTTATTAAGACTGCTGCTAAAACCTTGGAGGTCTTCCTTCATTCTAACTTCCAAAGGTGAATATGAGATTTGTTGCTAGAAAATTATGTATCATTGTGGAACTCGTATAAGATGCACTCAACAGTTAAATGGAATTTTTATCTGTAATCTTACAGAAGATTTATATAAATTACCTTATAAAAACACAGTAATAGAGGGAAAGAGTGAAAAAAATAGTAATAGCAGAATTGTTAGACGATGTGAGGAAACCTGAATAGTATGTAAGATGCATTCTGAGTTTTGAATACTGTACATGTGTTTTTAAAAATTCAAACATGTATGGCTGCATGTATTGTGTAATTCTTCATGGAGGAAATGCAGACTGGTGGATTACTTCTTCCTTGAGTATTTGATGCAAACACATTATAAACAGTTTGGAGTTACAGAAAGTCTGTCAGATGTTTTTCTTCTGTACCATGTTAAGATGTATCTGTTCTTATATCTCACATCTAGAATCTCCCTTATATTCAGGGAAGGTTAGCTTAGTAATTCAGAAGAATGTGTGTGGAGGTTTCTGATAAAAGGGGTTGCACAATTGGTTTCAACAGGTCATGGGCAAGTCACAGAGCATACAGGAATTTGTTAGTTACTTTTACTTTTGATTCTATATCGGTTTGACATGGAGTTTGCCATTTCGTCATAAATTTGCCATTTCTGCAGTGCCTTCCAGCACTTTTTTTTCTCATGAATTTGCTTTTTAAGTGTGGACACTGGACATATTATCCACTGGAAAAATACTGGAGCTTCTACCCTGCAGGCTGGAACGTAACGAAGTTTCAGGAGAGCTGATGAGAACTTTCTATAGCATATAGGCTTTGGGGCTTTATGTTGGGGTTAAGATCATGTTTGTTGTTGTGGCACAGTAGCTGTTTAGTGCTGGTTTTTCCACACTGACTTAGAAGGAAAATGAATCCTTACATTATTGTTGGAGCTACTGGGTAAAAATAGGTTTTGTTTCTTTCAATTAACGCTACTTGAACTTAATCTGTAAGAATATAACATAACTCAATAGAAACTACATTGAAGTTGGTATATTTTTTGATTATGGATATTCAAATTGAGTCAAAGAAGCTTGTAGTGTTTGTATATTCTTCAATGGCCACATCTTTAAATGCAGCAGTTGTTTTGATAAGTCTTGAGTAGAAAGTTGAAATGTATGTTTATAATTGGACTCCTTGTCTATTGCATTAGTCAGTTCCAGAATGGATAAAGGCAGATGATGAAATTATTTGAAGTGTAATATTTTAGAGAACTCAGTAATTTTGTCTTGGTTATCCTGTTGGAATGGTGGTTTTCAGACAATTGTCACACTTGAACTTGATGTCTAATGCTTGGTTGAACAGTGGTTGAGGGTTATTAGCCAGCCAAGTGCTGCTCACTGTAACGTATATAGTTGGGGTAAGGTAAGCTGTAATCTAGGAGGATGCCATTAACTTGTTAATAAGGATAATAGTCAGTTGATGCCAGCACCTCTGTTAATGGATTGGGGGCATAGTAATTACAAGAATAGAAGTTCTTGCTTTAATGCCCGTATTTCAGGTTCTGGAGAGCTGCAATAGTAGCTGTTTTCAAGATGCTTGGTTAACAGCACATTGTATAAGAATAAGTTCTGGTGGGTGTTCAAACGTGTACCTACTCTCTTGTCCACATATGTTTGCTCTTGTTGTTATCCTTTGTTGAATTAATTATTTTTCGCCACTTTTCTTTGTAAAGCCATCCTGTTTGTTCTGAGGGTTGTTTTCATAGGGGAATTTAAAATAAGCTTCCTGAAGTGTGTGTTCTTTAGCTAATTTTGAACATGACATGAAAAGGAATCTTTTTCTGCTACAGTAAATATTTTTGTAATACAGCATGCTTATTTAATGTAAGTAGGTTTCTGAGATACCATGCAAAATGAGACCCAATTTTATTAGAGTTGCCTAAAGAACTGAATAAATCCTTAAAGCCAATTGTATAAAAATGCAAATTTAAGTCAAGCAATTAAAAACAGATAGAAATTAGAGATTTGGGTTTTGCAGAGCAAGCTTTCCACAGCCACTGCCAGATTACTATGCAATTTATCTGGATTCTGTCAGTGATAGTCAGCCTAGATTTTGATAAAGAGCAGCAAATCCGTCCCTCCATAGCTCTTGTGACTTGCCGCAAATTTCATTCAAGTTGAAGCGTCTGTACAATCCTTTGAATAATTTGGAGTTAATCATTTGTACTTCACAGCCTCTGATAGGCCTTAGACTTGGGGGGTGGGAACAGATTTGGCTTTTTAATCGCCTTGTATATTGTACAGCGCGAGATAAATGACACAGACTGTCTGAAATCTACATTCATGCTTCTGATGCAAAACTGTAATTAATTTTGTGCAGTGTTTCAGAATTGATTGTGGTCACTTGAATTTCTAATTTTTCATTCACTTCAAAGACCTTTTTAAAAAAGAATGTGCTTAGAGTGTGTGAATTCTCTCTGATGCAAGTGTACTAAATGACTATTTTACGCCTCTTTTTCAATAAGGTGAAACTGAGGTCAAGGCGTGTGGCTCGTGTTTATCTCTGTCCCAGCCTGCTTCAGGATGCATTTTCTGACTTAAAGAAAATACAATCAAACTTATGAAATTACATCTAAATACTTAGACTTTGCAGTATTCACTTTTGTGCCTTGTATAAATCCAAAAGGCTTCTTTGAGAAATCCTTTTCAGTGTAAAACAATTAAGCATAATTTAGGCAATAATTACCCTAATTAACTACACTATAATGTTTGTATTCAAGATTATAGAAACATCGTATCTGTTCTCAGCTGCAATAATAACAAGTCTTCCTAATTTCTCTGTATTGATAGTACTTGTATGTGCTTCTTTGTTTTGTATATTTCACTGTAAAAATATTTGTCAGTGAAAGATTGAACAATATGAATGAATTTGATTATGCCATTGTCAAAAACCCCATGCATCACAATTTCTTGTTTTTAATCACTACTGTAAACCTCACAGCCTGAGGGCATAGTTTTAATTTGGGTGCCTTACTAATGAAAAGAAAAAAATAATTGTTTTGCCTGGATTTAATAATAAGCAATAAAATCAGCCAACCAGATTTTACCTCTGCATTCAATCTCTTTTTTATTATAAAACATTTTGGTCCTTTTTTTTTATTTTAGATTACAGGCGTAGATACTGAACATTTTACTAATAAATATTTCAGTTTGCTTATGAAGGCTAATGCTGTCATCTGAATATGGAATTATATTTCTTTCATGCTTCATTATCATTTCATGGTAGTAATGACAGTGAGGCGATGGAATATTTACAGGCTTTTCAGAAGACATTTATCCAATACATTTCCCTGAAGGGCACCTAGGCTTAAAGATACATTATCCTTTTATAAAACACTGCCCAGAATCCCAATTCCTGAATCAACCAATCAGAACTTGTTTTGCAGCAGTTACTGCTAAAACCCTCAAGCCAGTCTCCTATTAATCCTGTGAATCTGGGGTGTGTGTGAGTGGAGGGCTGAGGAGGATGAGAAGTGGTGTTCACTCCTGAATCATCAGGCTTGGTGCTTTAAAACATGTTTATTCTGTATTGATGCAGTTTTCAAACCTGTACTTAAAACATTTCTTTCAAACTGGGCAGACTGCAGTAGTTAAGATTGGTTGTTCAAGTTAGGACTTCTTTTATTTAAAAATCTGTTGGACTTTTGCATTAACTTAGAATAACCTTGTCTGTTGTGTGGCTGTCAAGTGAGTAGATTCCTTGAACCTCTGTTGCTTTATGGAAAGATGTTGCATGAATCCATCTTGCTCTAAAAGTATTCAGGTACCCCATCTGTTGCTCAGTAGCTGGGGTTTCCTGCAGGGAGCCTTGTTGGCTTTGTGTAAGGCTGCTGCAAGGCTATTTGTGTCCATGTAAGGCTTATTGTTTTTAAATAAGGAAAGAAAGCAATAGTTTTATGCTGCTATATCTTTCATTCAAAGGACTCTGCAAGAGGCAGTATGTTATAGTGGTTGGTAGGTTGGACTATGTTGTGGATTCAGGATTTTACTTCTGCTGCTGGCTTGCTATACATGTGTCTATGCTGCATTTGGCAGAGCAATAGTTTTTTTTTTGAAATTTTTCTTTTGAAAGAAATGTATCTCAGATAACACAGATCTCCATAGGAGATAATACACCCTGTGCCCTTTGTTAAAGCTAACTCAAGGATCTCTGCTGTGTGGTAATAAGTGAGGTATAATATGTGCACCATTTAAATCAATATAGTGGAAAGATCCCTATGGTGGCAGTCCTTGGCACTCAGTGTAAGTCTGATGCAGTTTAGGAAGTTTGCCTCTCACATGAGAGAATTCTGCACTGTTATTACAAAAGATTTTGTCCTACATCTTTCACTAAAAATTCCACCTTTTGCCACCTTACAGTACACTATCTCCCTCGCAGGTTGATTACATAAATTTCCCTGTCCATGAGTTCTAACAGCTTCAGAATACTAAAGTATTTCAAAGTTTGTGCGTTCTTTGCCTCTAAAACAATTGGTATGTACCATCTGTTACCACACGCTCGTATCCAAAATGCTGTGTTTTATACTCAGAAGAAATATAGCGAATGAGTATGTCTGCCAAAAAAGTTGAGTGGCTTTGGTGAAGTTAGGTTGATGCTGTTTGAAAACCAATCTTAATACTTCTGGTGGTCCTGTCAGCAGGCACTTGTGCTCCTTTCCTGTCTTTCCTAAAATATAAATTTGCAAATTCACCTTGTCAAGTTACTCTGGGGCATATTTTTAGTGGGCTTGAGACTCTGTTTTCTCTGATAACTTGATCCTCATTTTTGCTCACATTAAAAAATTTAGATCAACAATAAAGTAAAATAAAGCCTTGCACATTTATTGCTCTAACTGCTTGTTTTGTGCCAGAGAACAGATAATTAGAGGTAAATGTGCTCAGATGTGCACCTGCATATCAATTTGGCTGCAAAAATAATTTCTGTTGTTCACTTCCCAGTGTCTATCAATGTAACAGCTTCTACACAAAGAGGGTTTGCCAGGTCTTGAGCCCCAGATGTTGTTGAAATAAAAGCATAATATTGTCTACTTAAGGAGCTAAGCTCTTAAAGTGAGACGTATGTACCCTCTTCTTTGACTGGATCAAAATATACTCATACAATAACCTAACCAGTGATTTTACAAATACCAGTGGTACTTGAGCTAGGTTGCATTTAGGTTTGGGTCATTTAGAAGATTTCTTTGCTTCTGCTGTTACTGAGCATTTTTTTTTAATGCTCATCAGTATGGGACCAGTCATGCCCATCAATATGGGACCAGTCACAGAATTCTCTGTGTACCTTTCCTTGGCAGTGAGCACTTCTACCTGTTTTCACAGCATCAGGAAAAAAGGTGCCTGACATGTTTGAGCAGCGATCACTCTTGGTGGCTCTTAATCCCACCAAAACCACAGAGCTGTCCACAATACAATTTAATTCCCAGTTAACAATATTGTGTATATCTTCACTACTGCTGTTGCTTTTTCTGTAGTCTCCACTTAAATGCTTAATGATTTCTAATGACTTCTAGATTACTAAAGCAAGATTTATCTTGTAGCCTGTGTATACTTGTTGATGTTCTGTCTGAAGACTGTTTATAATCATGGTGTGTGTCACCCTTTTAGACAGGCTGTTTGTGTTGGTTTGGGGAATTTCAGTGCTCTTGATGTTCCAATAATAGTAAAGCTGCTGTTTTATGTGTCTATCTTAGTCTGAAGTATCTGTGGCTGTAGAAGTCTGAGATACTTGTTGAATAACTGGTTTAATGCCTAGTGGCTGTACCTCTGTGTGCTGTGTATCAGCTTTGGTAGCAGACTGCAGGAGGTACTCAGAAGGACTGTGTGAGGATAAGGTTCCACTGATAGTGGAATATGGATTCGTAACATATATCGTGTGGCTTTAAAGGGATGTGTACTTCTTTTTTATGAGAGACTATTTAATGGAACTGGGCAGATCTTTGAGACCTAACTTCTATGTAATGCTCCTGCCTTTTTCCCAACTTCAGAACTTAGTATTTTGCTAAATCTAAAATGCTTAGACTCATGGCTTGGGAAGGTGCAGAAAAACCTAATTGCTGTGAACAATCATTTTACTGAATATGCTGATATTTTGCTGGTTTTGGTTCCTCTCCCCTCAATTGGCAAATATCTCTGTCCTTGAGGATTAAATGCTTGGAGATGGGACTCTGGGTGCATGCAGATCCTTACTTGTTTTAGTGGGAAGGGTAGGTCTGCATGACAATTACTCAATATATTTCATACGTTTAGGGTTCACTTAGTGTGAATATTTCTGAGAATTAATATTTGGATGCAGCTGCATGAGTTATTTCTAAGATCTTTCAGAAAAACCTTCCCTCATTATGATTTACTTCAAAGAATAACACTTTCTTTGCAGAACTTGTTTCAGTAGGTTGGCTTTAAGAGCATCAAAGGAATGAGACCTCTCTAAAGTGAACACTAAACTGAAGATGTATTTGATTACAAAGGGGATTGTGCATAACAGTAATTTGTATCTCTAAATAACCTCTCATGCAGTAGATTTACAGCTGGGATGTGTGAGGGGGTGGGCCTCATGCTACAGGATCATAATGCTTGTAGATAAAATGCAAGGTATTACTGGAGCATGACTTTCACCCCTGTGAGTGCTGGGTATCTTATCCTACAGCAAGGCACTTTAAAAAAAATTTTTTTTAAATAAACAAGCAAACAAACAAACGACCAGAATAACAACCAAATTTGCCCACAAAAATTCTGGGCAAATACATCAATATTTAACTGTGTTTAAACAATATTAAAAATTTGTAAAGTTGTGCCTAAAACTGAATTTTGAAACTTCAATTTAGTTCCTTTTGAATAAAAAAAGTCAAGACTGAGGTAATAAGAAAATTCAGTAATCCAACCTACTTCCAAATGAGGGTAGATATTTTGCATGGTGATCGGCAGAAAATTACAGAAACACATTGGTCTCTTGCTCAGATCATTAGAGACCTGTGCAAAGAGGAAACAAAAAAGTAATTCATAACTTTTATGGTGTTTGCAGTAGAAAAATCTGTTGTTGGCTGTGAAAGATAATGCTCCTTGCCTGAGCAAGTAAGCTACACTTGAATACTATGGAATGTTGCTGCTATTTTGGTGTCACTGCTCTGGAGTAGCTTGTCTCTACTTTTGTGATTGTTGTAACTTTCTCCTTCCCTCAGGATGAGCCTCTTAGCATGCATTGAGTGCTCACTGTAATCTCGATTTCTTTTCCAGTTGCAGATAACAAGAAAAATGTTATAATTACACTAGACAGGGTTCTGATATTGGGATTATCTAAGTAATATCTTGGTAATTTTGCAACACAGAATTTATCTATTTTTACTTAACAGCCTAAGACTACTTTTCACCTTGTGGTTAACCAGGAAGAGGGTGTAACCTCAAGCAAATGCCACCCCCATCCCTTAAACCTCCTTATAAATCCTAAGCAGCTGCAAGACTTATTACTTGAGAATTTAAACTTGCAATATTTGAGATGAAAAAAGGACTCAACGCTGCTCACCAGTTAAGAATAAAACATTTCCACTGTGCAAGACTTGCCTCAACAAAGAATAAATCCTTAAATCAGTAACTGTATTTTCCCTTCCATCCCTTTCACCCCCACCCTGAATTCACATTACCGTGCATACTGGTTTAAGGCAGCCACAAACCCTTCTAAAGTCATCATGACTGGAATCTGATACAGAGCTTGCTTTAAAATCCACTTTGATCAGTGAACATTAACCAAAGTGTCAACAAAAGGTCATTTGGCCTCAGGGAAGAAATAGAAAATTTTGTGTACAGAACATGTTGAAGTGTGTACAGGGTCATTATAACTGAGAATAGCTGTTGTGGTTTCTGGGTTTTTTTGGATTTTGGTGGTGTGTTTGTTGTTGTTTGGCTACTATATGGCTTTGAACTTGGTGTGGAAGCAGAGGCTGCTGAAACAAACTCCTCCCTACAGTGATCACATGAGCCCCGTGGATTCTTGACAGGGCCAGGAAAGAGCTGTGCCCCACTGCAGGGATCATATTTTTGACATAGAACTTCAATTGCAAATATGCTGATGACCAGTGCAAATGTATCGATTTGTGTTTGTTGTGCGTGTGGTGTGGGTTTTGTGGTTTTTTGTTTTATGTTGTTTTTTTTTTTTTTTTGGTGTTGTTTTGTGTGTGTGTATTTTAAACCACCTCCCCCCCCAGTAGACCAAAGTGTTTGCAGTTGGAGGAGGAGAAGAAAGCCAGTGAAACAGTTGAATCTACTTCTTGGAAGCCTGGGTTATCAAACTCATTAATCTACATGTCAAGAGGCTAGGAATGAATAATTGTGTGTAGAATTTATCTGCCAACATGATAGCTACTTTTCAGCTCTCTCTTCAGAGCTCTTTCATTGTGCTTGGCTTTATTATATGCTTTGTCTTTTCTATTTCTAGTCTGTTGGGGAGGTATAGAAATATGTACCTCAGCACTACAGAGGACAGTTGCTTTGAAACATGACACTGGTTAGTTCTTTGCATGCACATTTATTCTTACCTCGGTGTTTAAACATCAGAGTAGCTTGCAAGACTTACTCTTTGTTCAAATGTTAATTCTTAGCATTATGAATATTATTCCACCAAAAAAAAATCACCTTAGTGGTAACATCTTTGTGCCGTTTTTGACAGCCTTGTGGAAAATATAGGCTGCTTTATTAAAATAGTTTTCTTGTTAGTAAAGCTTATGAATTATGAGGATTCTCAGCATTTTATAAAAATGCTTCAAGAATCTTTGTACAATTGAGATACTATGTATTATTTAGTACAGGGATTCATTGCTATGAAAGATAAAATCCAAAACGGAAGCTGGTATGGAAAGGGTGGTAGAAAGCAGCTAAATTGAGTCAGAATATGTTGTAACTGACTTTCTTTCTGAAAAAACATTGTCCTGATTCTGACCTTGAACTTGTTTTGTGCAATCGTGGCAGTACAGTAGTTTGATTTACCCAGAATTTTCTTTGTTTCATTTATACCAAATCTGCAAGCCTTGGTCTTGCTTACTATGAGTGTTTTCAAGACAAAATGTTCAGATGATTATGATGCCAGAGTTTTATTTAAAAAAATGCTATCTGCGAGCTGCTGGTCTTGAGGAGTTCCTGGTTTTTTTTAATTGTTTGTTTGGTTTTGGTTTGTACCATGTACCATTATTAGGGCCTTAGCTGTAAATACCATTAGGTCAGGCTAGTTTCTATCTTACTGACACCCAGGAGTTCATAGGAGTAATAGAAAGTGGTACTCAGAGCAGAAATTACATGTGCTGTTGGGCACTTCTTTTCTTCTGCCTGTGCTCTCTGGGGCATCTGTCCTGTTACCCAACACAGCCAAAATGCTTCACGGTGCTATTACCCAGGTATTACGTTTCTATCCTTTTTTTTCCAGTGATCTCTATGACACTGGCAGAAAAATTCAGCATTTGGTCCTTATTGCAGTGGTATTACACAGTTATAATTTGACTAGTGAAAGGTAAATAGTTTTATTTTTAAAGCATGGTGAGCTATGTATTCTCATATCTTCACCAAGACATACTGTAACATTTGCTGAAATGAAAATCTCTAATGAGAAAGGGAGGGAGCTTTCTATTGAGTGTGTATGTGGTAGCTCAGAACACTGTTTATTGTAACAGAATGAAAGTAGTGCAAGTCTAAGTGGTTTCAACGATGTTTCCTTCATCCCAGGAGCATCTGAACCCAGCTTCTGCCTTGTCAGCCACATTTATGATGTGTTCATAATTAAATGTCCACGAAGCTCACAGCATGCTGACCACAGAGGGGCCATAAGCAGTAAAGATAAATGAGAGAGAGAGATGTAATATTGCTTCACTTGTGGGTTTAGTCTGATGTTAAAGATTGTCAGTGATAATTATTAATATGTGACCTGGTTGAGTCTTTATGTGAACAATCACAATTTTAATAAAGTGGTAAACTGCTCTCTGTGTAATCTTACTCTATATTTAACAATTCTAGAATTTCAAGTAAAATTTAAGTTATTGAAAAATAATATGGTAGCCTATTAATGTAAACATGGTGTACTTAAATTTTATTTAAAGCTTAAAGCTAAAATTTGAATCAGAAATAGAAAAGAATAGCAGTAGTCTAAGTTGTGGTAGGAATCAAATCTAATTTGGTCAATTGTCACCTCAAACAAGTCTTAGGAATCGTTCCTTGTTAATATCAATAAACAGTGGCTTGATGTACTGTATGTGGCATTTATAGTCCTGTATCCTTATGCACCTAAAACTCCAATTTACTGCATGTGTGCACTGACCTGATTGTTGCCAAAAATATCTTCATGGAACTTGAAGCATGCTTTGCACTTGATATTTAACAGTTGCCATTTATCTTCTTCCTTCTGCTTGAATTTCTCCATTTTATTGATAACTTGATCAGATATTGATCAGAAGATATATTCCAGCTTAAAAATTTAAAATACTGTAAGATCAATTTATTGCCAACCTGTGTCTGGCACTGCTTGTGTTTTGTTGTTTAAAAAAAAATTACAGTTTTACACATAAAGAATTATTTAATTTCCTATTCAGAAATAAAGGTTATTTTGAAGTACATGGGTATGTATCTTCCAGAGGCAATATTTCACAGCTGGAATTCTTATCTTCTCAGATGTATTCTCACATCTATAGCAGCTGCACTTACTAGTGCTTAACAGAGTTACCCATCACTCAATGCTTCATAAATTCAGGATTAGATTCTGACACTTTTCCAAATACTTGTGGGGGTTTTTTGTTTTTGTGTTGGTTTTTTTTTTTTTTTTTTTTCCCAGAAAGGTGGATGGAGATTGTTAATCTGAGAGATATCTGTGGGTACATAGACCCAAATTAAATAACAAGTATGTTCCTTTATGCTCTTACTGAAGAAGTTAGTGAGCTTATTTTGTGTAGTAAGATGGTGTGTAGCCTTAGTGAAAATAGGAACAACTGGTTTTTTTGCTTTTAACTTGAAAAGGACAGTGGCATCTGAGAGGTGAAAACTTTAATTTTTTTTTTAATGACTGAGGGGCATAGTCTGAGCACAAAATACTACTGAACCGTTTTTGTGCTCCTTAATAAGGGTCTTTATGCAATAACAACTTACTTTGTATCAAAATGTTACTTTTATTTTCTCTGGTCTAAAAGGTAGGGTTTATTTCTAAATGCAACCATTTAACTTGCAAGTGTATGCAAACTTAATGGTTAATGTTACTGAAGGGGTGCATACATGACAATGGATAGTAGCTTTGTGACATTAATAAAAGTAATTATCTGCTCTGGTATGGTAAAAGTAAAATTCAAGGAAATGTTTATTAAATGCAATCATTTATTAGAAATGAATTCTGTGGTATTGTCTTTGGTTGATCAGCAAAAGCACTTTATTAACGTTTGCCTGTCAGATTTCCCTGTCTTTGCAAGCCTAATTCACACTAATAATCTTGAAAAGAGGAAGAGTAAACATAATGCACATAAAAAGATCCAGAGAATTGGTAACTATTTTTAAGTGCATCAAAGTGCTTTCAAATGAAAATCTTAAACAAAGGAATAACATTTGGATAATAAAGAAGTCCATTACACTTAAATGGCTCTGAACAGGTAAAAAAAAATGTTCTGTCAAATCAATACTTGTTGTGCAAAATTAGTCACACATTTGACAAGACATGATTCGGAGTTATTTCCACCTACTGTCTCTCATTCCACCTGAACATCAATTATCAATAAAATAGTCTAAAGAAATTAATTATCCAGCAATAAATAGTTTAATTTTTTTGATAAAACAGAGTTGAAATATTTCACAATTCATTCAGCACAGATATTTCTGTTTTTCTTGATTTAGTGCTGTTCACATCATATTTTGCTTTTCCTTATTTTGCATTTGACTTCTAACTGAACTTGTGGCCTACATATACAATGTCACTCCCGATTTTAGAAATCAATACATACATATTTATTTATATTCTACAAATATATATGAGGACTGTGATAATTGATTTTGAATACTATGAAGAAAGTTTTAAGAAAAGTGCTGTTAGTATTGTAAATGGTGATGACTCTGCGTGGTGGGAGGAAACAAAATGAAAAGATCTTGTCTGGTTCCTGGTGCAGTAAGAGGAAGTACAGGCAGGAGCTGACAGTCACGACTGTTTTGGTTATGATGCTCAAGACTTTAGTGAGAGTCAGATCTGAAGGACTTGATCTTGAGAAGGAGGGTATAGAAACTTTCTCTAAACTAAATTGCAACCTTGCATTTTATTCCTGTGTAGGAAAGTCTTTTTTATCAGTTACTGTTTTGTTTGTTTCTTTGTTTTTTTTTTGTCTATTTCATAACCTTTTGTGTAATTTTATAATAGCAGATTGTGGTAACCTGCATTTTTGTCAGGTAACCAAGGATTTTAAAATACATTGCAGAACTCCAGGCATTTAATATTAGGTCAATATGACTATAGTACTTTTGCTGTTCTTTTGTGTGTCACTTAAAATCTGAAAAGAAACTGAAAACAAATATTTAAGGCTTATTTCTCAAGAGTATAGCATCTAAAACAGTCATTCCATAGCTTTCAAAATCATAAGTATCGAGATCCATTGTTCAAATATAAAAGTTCATTGGACTGTATCTACATCAGTTGATTGCTGATACTCCATTTTTTTTACTATGTGGGTAATAAAGTGTAATGAGATAATGGAAGTATATTTTTTCATAGAAATATATTAAGTTTTCATTGACAAACTTTAGAATGAAAATGTGAGTGTTAAGCTGTGTTCCTTTGTAGTAGACATTTGACTGTGCAGTTACTTTTATGTTACTTCATAATGCTGACAATTTTATACTAGATATTCAGAATTCATTATAATAATAGAGCATTGTTCGTAAGACATTTGCTTATGTGCTAGATAATGAAATATGATAATATACTTTGCAAGGCTGCAATATAATAAAGAAGTTTGGATTTGCTGTATAAATGTAAAGAAGTAAATAAAATCACTGCAGATGACACATTCTGGTGCTGGTACACAGTATATACAAGCAAAGTGTTTGTGATGAAATTTTTGAAAGGTACCCAACTAACTTTTAAAGCTGTTATATTGAGACATCCAGTGAGACTTAATTTATGCTCTTATACATGATACTGACTATGAACTTTTAACTATTTAAAAATCCGTAATGAACTTGGTCTATCTGATAAAAACCCACCTTCCTCTTTATTGTAGATGTCTGGTAGTATCTCTAACCTGGAGGATGAAAGGTTGAAATTATGGCCTTGTTAATGGCAAATCTGACAATTTTTGGCTTGACTTAGGCTGTAATATAATGTCAACTTGAACTTTACTTTAAATTGGAACAGTTGGTGTCAAAAACAATACATGTATTTGAAAAGGACTACAAACACTAAACTAGCAGGTAGATGTTGTCAGGCATTGGTCCCAGTGATTTCAGCAAGGCACAGAATGGAAGTCAGTCCTTCAAGTGTCTTTAGTCCACGATCCTACATGTCACTGAAAGTGTGTAGGGTGTGTAGGCAGTGGCAAGTGCTGCATCCTCAAGAGAAAGAGACTGTAACTCAAAATGCTGCCAACTGTTGAGTGTTAGCTTGAGAGATGCTATTAGAGGAAAAACAGGTCTAATCACTTTGTTTAAATTTGGAGATATCAGTTTGTCCATCCTTTTTTTCTGTATTGCTCTGTGTGTCCAGGGGCTTAATCAAATTCTGGAGATGCTTTAGTTACATTACATGCTAATTCTATTTCTATATAAAATATAGAATATCTGGATATGCAGATGAAAGACACAAAAGTGGACTTTTATTTTAACTATAACTCCCTCTCTGTATAGATGTACAAAGAAATATCACTTTTTTCCTAATGTCCAAAATGGAGAGTGAAATGAGAAGGGAGATTTGGATAACTGATTTTACAAATACCGTTAGACAGGAATGTTTTTCTTTGCTTTGTAATGCATTAATCAGAAGTCTTGCTGTAGAGTAGTCAAATGAATTAGAAAAAAACCTCATGCACAAACCTGGTAATTTTCCACAAGTTTTTCATTCTAAAAGCTACCCATACTAAGTGGCATCATGCAGAACTGATCAGAAATATCAGTTTTAGAAATACAGTATTATGTATCTCTAAACATAGAGTTAAATAAAAATTAAAATAGTATAGGAAATTTCAATTTATTAACTGTAACTCCTGAGTAAGTTGTGTTGTCAGAAGAATTAAGTTCCAATTTTTTTTGTTTAGGTTTTAAATGGCATGTTGCTTGTTGATCCCAAATGAATTGTGATGTATCCATCTTGAATGAGACACCATGAAACTTGTGGTTCTTACTGTCCTATTTTAAGCTTGTGAATGATGACATAATTTGATTTGGGTGCTCTATCATGCTCCTGTTTTGTTCTCATGATATATTAGAAGCAGATGTTGTGTTCAATTGAACTTCTACCTTTTAGTTCATGATTTCCTATATGCTTGTTTGTCAAGTGTGTAACTATTCTGTACCTACTATTTAATTATTATGATGGTCATGCCCACTTTTCTCACGTACTTGAATTTAGGCAGTTTCATTAAAGAAAATAAAATGACATTGGTCATAACTGAAAAAACAGTTCCTTCTGATGTCTTTCCGAATGGCAGTTGTATAATGTGGTCTTTAGGGAAGCTTGCTGATTCTTGATTCGTAAAGCTGTTTTTCTTCATGTATAAGAACTCAAAGTTGGAACCAGTGTTGGAAAACTATAGTGGTGGAAAATGCCAAGGGAGATTCAGCTATTGGGAAGCTGATTGTTAAAGATACTCTTGTCCCTTCTGCTGAGTGTTGTTATTGCCTCTCTCTGCTCTGATTTCTGGAGTTGCCAGCGTGCTGCTAAAGTTGAAGTTGAGAACTATTAAATTCATTTTGAAAGAAATGAATGAATTCTTAATCAGAACAGGTATTTTGTACTTGTTCAGCCATAAATTATGAAGATTTGTTCAAAGCTCTGTTGCTGTGATTGTAAAAAGATAAATAACGAGGGTAGCAGTTCACTTTAGTTTTAGATAATGATATTTTATAGCTGACTTTTGTTTCTCAGCCTGATCACATTTACTACTTGCAATAAACATTTGGTTTCAATATCCCAAGAAACAGTTTTATTGTTTTAGGATACCTCGGTCTCTTTTCATTGTCCTGTTATAAGTCCATAAACTTGGGAAATTGTAATTGCCTTGATCTAGGAGTGCAGGCAAGGAAAAAGAGAGGAAACATCACTGTTTTGGTAGGGATGTCATAATTCAAACTTACTGGACTAAGACCTATGATGAATAAAATTTCCTCCACAAGAAGAATTTCTTTTCCTGTTAATAAGCATTGAGCTTCTTTTGGGTTTTGCTCATGATCAATGTGATGACTTTGTAACCTGAGTTTTCCTCCTGTGAGTTTGCAGTTCTCCTTTTTCAAAGAGAGGGATTGTATATAATTTATTTCATGGGAATGTTTTATGTGTGCAAGAGATGAACAGATGTTTAGAAAACATAGCTACTAGTCACTAGTTTTGTTACAGCTGCACTAGTGATCAATTGTATGAATTTTACAGCATAGCTGTATTGAAATGGATGTTTCAGAGGCATTTCAATCAAAAGTGGTGCCATTCTGAGCTTGAAACAGAGGCTTAGATTTATTTTTCTAGCAGTGCAATCCTCAAAGATTCATGCACCATTTTCAGGCATGTCAACATTCCTTACAAAATACAAAGATGAACATTATTTCATAGAGGTGGCACAAAGTAATACAATAAAATGGATTTATTTCATCTTAATTTATTTAAAATGTGCATAGACTGAACTGGGGTAAAAACTGTGGGATGAAATATCTTGTTCACATGAATATATTGGAGAAAAAAAAAATCAAAACTGTTCTAACTTTGAAAAGAGGAACACATGGCCTGTTTTTCCAGGCATGGATGGAAATTTTTCTAGTCATGGATTTAGTAATGTTTGCATATAGATTTAATTTTCTGATGTCTAGAAACCATAAATTAGCTGTATTCTGAGCTGTCCTGTTCACTGTCCTGTGAACTGTGCTTGGGAATACTGGTCAGTGGTTTTTGCAAGCCAGGACTTGTTTCTTTCTCTGCCTGTGCACCTGATCTGAAGCAGTACCGAGTGCTGTAAGGCACAACCTCTCCTAATTTTGATTAGACAAGGCTTACTTTTTAATATTATTTGTGCTTTAAATACAGGTCTGAGTATAGAGCTGTGGCGCCTCAGTGGAACCAAGTACATCTAAGCTATGGTTAATCTTTGCTTAGCAAATGAAGAGTCTGACAACAGCAAGGCTTAAATAGATAAAAGGATACGTGTCCTCTAACTGGACATGTAACTTCTTACACAGTTTGGACTACGTTCCCTAGGGTACACCTGACCATGTTGTAAGCTGAAAGTACAGCTACTTTTCTGCATCCCTTTGACATATACTTAGTTTGTACTAAATCAAATACATCATTCTTCCATCTCCCCACCTTCATCTTTTCCATCTTTCTCCTTTACTTTTGGTTTTGTCACATTTCCTCACGGTGGATTTAAAGCTAGGCTGTTTTTTTTTTGTTGTTGCTGTTTATTTTCCTACCCCTCCCTCCCTTACTCTCCTCCCATCTTGTTCACAACACCTGTCAAGGACAACAAAACTGAGTTAGATTTCACAAAACTTAACAGGATGACAAGACGTGGTTTATCCTCCCGCAGGGGAGTCCTCATGTGAACCAATTGCTGTCCTCTTGGATATTGTGTTTCAGTTTTGGAATGCAGAACTGCCAAAACTTGAAGAGAGTGTGCCTGTTTCTGTAGGTCTGCTTTTGTGGATTTGAAACAGAAAAACCATTAGGCAGCATAATGAGGAGTTTAAAGCTAATTGTAAATGTGGCCAAGCATCTACAGATATGCAAAATATTGTGTCTAAAGATAACATCTTATTAGGTTCACATCAGAACATCCTTAAATGATAATTTTGTAGCCAAATAGTCTTACTATACATGACAAGTGTTAAATTTTACTTGTAAAATTCCATATTTTTTATTAAATGTATTTACTTTTACTCTGACAAAAAGAGCAGCAATATTTTTAACTGACATTATGCCAAATTAAAAAAAGCTCAAAAATTCCAAATTAATGCAATGCAAGAATTTAATGAAAATGAAGTATAGTTCGGTAATATTCCAAGATTTATGAATGATGCATTATACTTCATTTAAAAAATATTTAAGCACTGTTTTTCATACATGCTGCTTTTCAGGTAATATCTTTTGTTTTGTGTTTGTCAGAGTTGCAGTGCAAAGCTTCAGTGAATGCAGAAAAGAGATGTTGTTTACATCTAAAAGATAAGTGTGGAGTTTGGCTTTGCTGTTGTCAGCCAGGAGTTCTTCCTGAGGATTGTCATGAGCCTCTAGAGGGTTTTATGGATCTGAAGTCACTTGAACTGGCCTTGACTGCCTTAAAGGGGCACTGCATGATACAAGCTTTAGATGACTGGTTTATCTACTTACAGTGCTACAGCAGTCAAGTTTCCTTTGCTGCTTATTACTTGAAGACTAAGAGGGGTCACACTCTGTCGCTGATGTTTCAGAATATGAATGATAGCAAAGTAAGTAAATGATTAACAGGAGGAAAAAAAAAAAAAAAAGGCATTACTAGGGCTTTGGCAAACATTGCCAGAATGCCAGGTTCTGGTGCAGGAGCACTGCAGTGCTGACAAATGTCTGACTTTTTTTTGTCAGCTGCCTTGCTTCCTTTCACTCCATCTCCGTAGGTAGAGGCTTCTAGGGTCACAGCTGAGCACCACAAATAAATGTGAAACATCATAGTGCTAAGCCCTGGGGAAAAAGCACCAACGTTGGAAGCATCTGACATAGAGCAGAGAGTTTTTGCTGTTATGTGCCTCAGGTGAGCAAAGGGTGAGAAATTTCTTGAGTGCAGGAGACCAACTTACTAGAAGTATTCTAAACAAAAACTATTGGACAATTTGTATTGCATTGAAAGCAAATTCATCAAACCTCTCTCACCTGAAGATGGCCATCAGACAAGGTGCACATGTAATTTAAGTATGCATAATGACCCAAAAAATGTAAATTATTTTTAAATTTTCCCCTGCACATATCTTATATTTAGCATCCTATATAATGATGGGTGATTACCTTGCTTCATCTGAACTAAGCACACAGAGTTCAGAAATTTACTTTGTTTTGGCAGCTTTTTTCCTGTGGAAATGTCACAGAACTGAAAGCTGAGAGGGGCTAAGTACATGCTCTAGGTGGTTTTCCTCCTGAAATTTTGCAAGGAAATGTATGGGATTGAATTGTGAATGAAGAGGTTTTTGTACCTGTCTTACAGATTTTTAGCAATTCAATTGAAAGACAGGTTCTGAGTAACTGTAAATGAAGACAAGTATTCAAAAACTAGTTCTGGACCTGGTTCCATGTCTTCTGAGTGTAAATTTTCATTTGATGGTTCTGTAGCCTTGTGCATTTAGTAAGGTAGTGATGGGGAAACATGAAACAAATGGGGAAATTATAAACTAGTTAGGGAAATGCTACCTCTCAAGTCCTTTGCTTTTTAGAGTGGCCTGATCTTTAGAAGCTGAATGGATCCATGACATCCATAAAAATCAGTGAGTGGTTAAGTGGTAAAATAATTCTATTATTACAGGCAGGCTTTTAACATGAGCTAGGTATGACCTTGTTTGTAAGGAGCAACATAGTTCCAGTTGGAGGATGGATTGGCAAGGAATTCTGTGATTATCCTGAATATATCAAGTTGTTCAGCTGGGAGGACTGAACACTAGGAAGAGGGCTTGCAATTAAGTTTTCTGTGCCCTGTCTTGGGATGGTGAGAGGCAGTTCAGTGCCCAAGTTATGTATTTCTAGCGCACAGGACATCTGGGTTGTTGTTGCTAGAACTGAAGTGGTTTCAAGCATTTAAGCCCCCTCTGTGGGTTGGGTAATTGGGATGAGCCCCATCATGGAATGGCTGCTCTGCTCACCCTTTGAGAATAGTTTGCTTATGCTAAAGTACATTTAGGGACAGCTTCTCCCTTCAGGACAATAGATTGATATAAAAACTAAAAGTTCCTCATGTCCTATGGATCTGAAGTAGTCGGGAAGTTTAAAGCTTGTGATAAACACAACTTGACCTTTCCTCAGTCTTGTGAAAGATTCTGAGGTGAGGTTATAGCAAACTTAACTGGTAGCAAAACTAGAAAAGACCATACTTTTGTTATGGACATGATGACATAGAAGCAGGGAAATATCGGGAAATACTAGAAAAAATAGTGCAAGACCTGACAGGATTTCTAACAGAGTACCTTTGATCTTGGTTTTTCTCAAGAGGAATATGTACTTTGAGCCAAATAACCCTCTGGTTCTAGAAAGGTGCAAATGTCTCTTTCTGCTTTATCTATTAATTTGCTGCATGAGAGCAAATGAATAGATTATTCTGTCTTCTATGCATGAATTAACCTGTAAAGGGTGATAGTATAGATGTTTTTAACATGTTAGTGTCTGAAAGACATTCAGATGAGTCCTAGTTAGTCTCTCTTCTTCCTTTATATTTATATACCCCAAAGCCTCAGTGTTTTTCCAAAAAAAGAAACCTGCATATTGATTTTTAATGAATTTTTAATTTGCAGTTTTAATATATACATTGCTAATATAGTAATATAGTTACTAACATGATTAATAAAACTGTTCAAGTACTATTTTTTTCAAAATTAAAAAATGTACTGTTTCAGAACTCTTGTAGGTATCAAATTATTATTGCTTCAAAATAAATGAATGCTACATATATTATTTAGCATTGAAAATGGGAAAAGTTAAAATGGGTGTGAGCTGAAATTTTAACAGAGTAGGAAAAAATCATATACCTCAATGCAGATAAATGATTTTGTCACTGCTAGTATTGCATGTTAATAACAATGCAGAAGCAAGATAAACAATTTTACTTCCATTTTAATCTGGAGTGAAATACAAAACCCCTAGCTGGTTATGAACAGCTATTGGCAAAAACTTTTCTTAGTGTCAGGTATTGTGTTTTTCTGTTGTACTTTGACACTCACTGGACTACAGGGACACTGGTTTAATGTGATGTATAGTAGAAAAAAGGGTAGAGCTGCAAAGAGACGTTGGTTGTATAATACACATATTCTTCTTGTGTCTTGTGCACCCCATTTGATGCTAGCAACTATGGAAAAAATAGTTAATTTCCCAAGAGTATACGTGTTCAGTGACTAAAACATTAAATAGGAGAAGCAAAATAATGTAGAATCCACAGGCTACGGTGTTACCAATTTTGTGTCATAGTCTTGCCTGAACTTGCCATTATGTTTCATGTAGCACAAAAATTAGAGAAAAATGTGACATATATAATTAAAATAAATGTATGATTTGTAATGCTATCAAATGTCTTCCATAAATACTGTGTTTTTTCTTAGCCTTAGGATAACCTCATTTATATTCAAACCTGTTCAAATGCCAATGTTGCTGATAGGGGACAGAATTTCAATGTCTGCCATCTCATACAAGGCATGGAAGCAAAAGCTGCATTTGTGTTAGCATGGGGCTACATGTGCTACATCTGTGCAAATAAAAATGTCACGTGCAGTGCTGTAGTTACAATTATAAAAGTAATGCTGAGACTCATGGAAATATCAACCAAACTCTTTTCTGTGTTTTTTAATTTTAAAAACATGTCTGATGGAAAACTTCTCTAAAACAGTTTCCTGGCTTTTGGGTTAATTTCATAGGTTCCTTTCTCATTTGTGCTGTGTTTAAAATTTTGCTGATGTCTGTGGTTTGCCTTTCCTTCCCTCTTGCAAATGCGACTTTGTTTTCAGCATTTCTTTGAACAATGATTAAATATTATTGGGTGCAGTGGAGGGAGAGAGGGTGGGATTTGTTTGGACTTAATGTGTCTGTAAGCTGTGATTCTTTCCCACTGTGACATGCAAGTTTCAGGGCTACTCTGTCAACTTGTCAGTCTTTAGATGCTCTGAGGTTTTGTGCAGCAGAGTTTTCTTTGTAAGTATTAACAGAACATTTATAATGCAGTGTGTTGCTATAATTAAGTGACACACAAACAGCGAAACTCAAACTAGAAGTTTTATGCAAAGGTGCATTTTCTCTACTAATAAGACTGTTCAGTCTCATAATACAGCCTAATTTACAGCTGACTTCCCTGTGTTTCTCCAACTGTTTGAGACCTAATCCAATGTTCTCTTACTTGTTCCTTGCTCCTAAGAATTGAGAGAGCACCTGATGTCCTTTTACT